>NC_041382.1:606689245-606730226 GCF_002162155.2 Triticum dicoccoides | reverse complement strand
AGGGGGGCGGCGCCCCCCTTTCCTTTCTTCCCTCTCCTCCTTCCCCCCAAGTCCTAATCCAACTAGGGAAAGGTGGGGAGTCCTACTCCCGGTAGGAGTAGGACTCCTCTGGCGCGCCTCCTCCTAGGGCCGGCCGCACCCCCCTCCCTTTGCTCCTTTATATACGGGGGAAGGGGGCACCTCTAGACACACAAGTTGATCCTCGTGATCGTTTTCTTAGCCGTGTGCGGTGCCCCCTTCCACCATACTCCTCGATAATATTGTAGCGGTGCTTAGGCTAAGCCCTGCGATGGTAGAACATCAAGATCGTCAGCACGCCGTCGTGCTGATGGAACTCTTCCCCGACACTTTGCTGGATCGGAGTCCGGGGATCGTCATCGAGCTGAACGTGTGCTAAAACTCGGAAGTGTCGTAGTTTCGGTGCTTGATCGGTCGGGCCGTGAAGACGTATGACTACATCAACCGCGTTGTCATAACACTTCCACTGTCGGTCTATGAGGGTACGTAGACAACACTCTCCCCTCTCGTTGCTATGCATCACCATGATCTTGCGTGTGCGTTGGAATTTTTTTGAAATTACTACGTTCCCCAACAGAGACATCGGGAGCAACCAAACTAGAAGTCATAAGATTTCCCGGAGAAACAACTTGCATGACTTTGGACAAAACCTCTGTGTCAACATTGTGCTCCGATGCAAATGGGAATGACATGAAAGAATGTGATGCACCAGTATCAAATAAGACTTTAGCAGGAATGGAGTTAACTGGAAGGTTACACATGATCACTTCTGAAGAATCCTCTGCCTGAGATGCATTCATCATGTTGACCTTAGCATGCTTGGGATTATGCTTGACCACTGCATTGCTGGAAGATCTCATAGTAGGAGGAGGCGGAAGGCGCCTTTGGTTGAAGCACTTGTTTGCATAGTGCCCTTTCTGCTGACACTTGTTGCAAGTAACCTTTGAGAGCGGACTGTGATAAGGGGCACTTGACCTTGGAGTATGAAACTGAGTTTTGTTCTGATAGCCTGGGTTGGGTGGGTGGGAAGATCCATTGCCACCTTTGCTCTTCTATTGGTAAGACTGACGAAATGGAGGAGGAGGAGGCAACCAAAACTTATGTTGCTTAACTGCCACTTGAGTTGAAGAAGAAGATTGAGCTGCATCCCTGACTCTCTTCTTAGAAGCATCACACTTGAGCTAAGCAGCCTCTTGCTTTAGTGCCATGTTGTAGAATTCATCATACTTAGTCATCTCAAGAAGCACGAGAGCTAATTGCAGATCTTTTCTGAGGCCACCTCTGAATTGATAAATCATGCTCTTTTCATCAGGGACGTCTTGTTTAGCGAAGCGAGCGAGTTTTTGAAACTGGATATTGTATTGATACACAGACATGCTGCCTTGCTTGATATTGCGGAACTCCTCACGCTTACTCTCAGCAACACTTTGTGGGATGTGGTGAGCTTTGAAGTCTCGGCGGAAATCATCCAGGGTAATCACACGACCTCCTCTGGAATCTCTGTGAAACGAAGCAAACTTGACAAAGTCCTCAGGCCTGACATTGCTACACTCAAAATGTTTGCAGATATCCATGAGCTAGTCGTCGGCGTCTGTGGCCTCGATGTAGTTGCTGAAGGACTTCGGCTGGTTTGCGAGGAACTGATTGAGGGTAGCAAACTGAGGTTAATTGTTGCCTTGGCCTTAATTTTCTTGGTTGCCTTGCCCTTGGTTGTGCTCTTGCAAGAGTTGCAAAAGCATCTGAGTGTTGGCATTGGTGGCTGCCATGATAGCTTGCCATGCCTCCAGAGGTGGAGGTGGTGGCGGAGGGTTCGGATTCCGACGCGTTGGAGCCATCCTGAAGAGGTTGACATCCGTTAGCATCTTGAAAGACATATATTCAAGCTGAATCAATGGATCGAAATTGCAACATATAGCCTTAACATTCGAACAAGAATGAACGAATGAATTCCAAAGTAAATCATCACACTTCCATTAAGGTTGAGAAGGCACTTAGATAAAGGTAGATGAATAAAGCAACAAGGTATGAATATGAACAAATAAGTGGTAAGGATTACCCAATCACACCAAATATCTGTGGAAAGAAATACTAGAGCTACTTGAATTCCCACCTATAAAACTCCCGAAACTTTCTAGTTATGCAATCAGGTGTTGGGGATACAGGGGAAGCATAATATCTCACCCAAAACTAGCAAATCCTACATCCAGATGTGTCCATCCTTCAACACATAACCAAGAAACCTTCGGAAATCATTTACCTCAACCTTCGAAAAGCATTCGTTATACGAGTTATGGCAATACTCCCGAACTCCCGTCCCAGTACTGGGTGGCATCGAGGTTATCTCACCAATAACTGCATAAAAGAGATTTTCGATGTTGGCGAACCCAGGTATTCCAAAACTGCAACGATAAAATTGTGACGACAACACCTCGGAGCCCTGGGACACTGCCACAACCCCTAAATGTCAGGAGGCACCAAGAAGAATTTTCTCGTCACAAAACCATCAGAACGATTCCAAGATAGCCGCGTGATCCTAAATTTTTTTTTCGTGAAATTTGAGGAGAGAAGAGTCAAAACTCTATGTCAGGAGGCCTCACTAGAGCGACGAAGGGACTGAGGAGTAAAAAGAATCCTACTCTCCGATATATATAATCCTAAGACTCAAAACATTTTGTTCAAGACTCAACAACGTCAGCGATTCGATCAAGCAGGGGGCTCCTAAGTCGGGGAAGGCTCTGATTACCAACTTGTGACACCCACAATGCGGCTATATCTCCCACGTGTCGGGGCACGACTTAGAGGCATAGCCGCATGGTAGGCATGTAGCAAGAGGGGTAATCTTTACACATCACATGTACTGAATAAGAAAGGGATAAAGAGTCGGCTTACAATCGCCACTTCACACAATACATAAATATATCATACATCATCCAGAATACAATCAAGGTCCGACTATGGAACCAAATCAAGAAAGACAACCCCAAATGCTAGATCCCCGATCGTCCCAACTGGGCTCCTCTATTGATCATCCGGAAAGAAACATAGTAACGGCCCGAATCCTCGTCGAACTCCCACTTGAGTTCAGTAGCGTCTCCTGCACTAGCATCGTCGGCACCTGCATCTGTTTGGAAGTATATGTGAGTCACAGGGACTCAGCAATCTCACACCCTCGTGATCATAACTATTTAAGCTTATGGGTAGGAAAAGGTAGTGAGGTGGAGCTGCAGCAAGCACTAGCATATATGGTGGCTAACTTACGCAAAAAAGAGTGAGAAGAGAAGCAATGCACGGTCGAGAAACTAAAAGTGACCAAGAAGTGATCCTGAAGCTACTTACGTTCAAGCATAACACGAGACCGTGTTCTCTTCCTGGACTCCGCCGAAAAGAGACCATCACGGCTACACACGCGGTTGATTCATTTTAATTAAGTTAAGTGTCAAGTTCTCTACAACCGGACATTAACAAATTCCCATCTGCCCATAACCACGGGCACGGCTTTCAAAAGTTCAAAACCCTGCAGGGGTGTCCCAACTTAGCCCATCACAAGCTCTCACGGTCAACGAAGGATATTCCTTCTCCCGGGAAGACCCGATCAGTCTCGGAATCCCGGTTACAAGACATTTCGACAATGGTAAAACAAGACCAGCAAAGCCGCCCGATGTGCCAACAAGTCCCGATAGGAGTCGCATGTATCCTGTTCTCAGGGCACACCGGATGAGACATCCTACGAGTAAAACCAACCCTCAAGTTGCCCCGAGGTGGCCCCATAGTGTACTCGGTTCGGACCAACACTCAGAGGAGCAATAGACCGGGGGGTTTAAAATAAAGATGACCCTTGAGTCTACAGAACCCAAGGGAAAAGTATATGGTGGTAGGTAAGCAAATGGTAAAACCAAGGTTGGGCCTTGCTGGAGGAGTTTTATTCAAAGCGAACTGTCAAGGGGTTCCCATAACACCCAACCGTGTAACGAACGCAAAATTAAGGAACATAACACCGGTATGACGGAAATTAGGGCGGCAAGAGTGGAACAAAACACCAGGCATAAGGCCTAGCATTCCACCCTTTACCAAGTATATAGATGCATTAAAGTGAAGCAAGATATAATAATGATATCCCAACAATATCCATGTTCCAACATGGAACAAACTCCATCCTCACCTGCAACTAGCAACGCTATAAGAGGGGCTAAGCAAAGCGGTAACATAGCCAAACAACGGTTTGCAAGGAAAGGTGGGTTAGAGGCTTGACAGGGCAATATGGAAGGCATGATATAGCAAGTGGTAGGTAGCGTGGCATAGCAATAGAGCGAACAACTAGCAAGCAAAGATAGAAGTGATTTCGAGGGTATGGTCATCTTGCCTGCAAAGTTCTCAAAGTTGACGAAAGCTTGATCTCGTTAGCGTACTCAACAGGTTCCTCGATCACGTACTCGTATCTCGGCTCTACCCAAAGCAAAAACACAAGCAAAGGGTCAATAATCAATCACGGTGCAATGCACAAGCAACATGATGCAAAACATGGCATGATATGCAAGACATGATATGCAATGCATATGCGTGCTCCGAAAGGGAAAGAATGATCAAGGCATCAACTTGGCAAACCAAGTGTGGCACTGGAAAGATGAGATTATTTCGATCGAAATCGATATAAAGATCACCGTAATCGGATGCACGGTTTGCAAATGGCAAGCAAAACAAGAATGGCACAATTCTGCGATTAACAGCACGATGCCATCTAGAATGCAACAAGAAACTAAGCTACTGCGCTCCAACATAGCAAAAAAGCATATGGCAGTGATCTACTTAAGATGCTTGACAAAACATGAACACTGAGCTACGGCTAAATCACACTACAACAGGTTCAAACAAGCATGGCAAAAGTGCAAAAGATATCAACTTCACAGACTTGGTGAAAATACTAACATGCCAGAAATAACATCAGGAAGCCATGTTTAGAGCAAGCAAACAACATGCTACAGGAATATATCATAGCAAACAAAAGCATGGCATGATTCTACTAAATGCATAGAACAAAAGTACCTTACTGATAATGAGCCAAAAAGGCACAGAAGATATGATGGCACCCATGTGAACATATAAAGTTTTATAAACAGTTTCAGACTTAGCAGAAAACTGAGCATGCCATAAACAGAATTATGAAGGCATCTTTGCGAGCTCAAATAACTCATCACAAAGCCTTTCATAACAAACAAAGCATACCTACAGCAAGATGACATGTTCATGAAGCTAACCATGGCAAGAACAAGTTCATAGCATGCATGGATCACTAACAACAACCATGGCAAAATTGATTAACATGTAAACAATCTGCCAGGAACATTTTATAGCAAAAGTAGAGCAAGATTAAGACATGCTAGGGCACTCCATAATTGCAAACAAGGCCATGGATGGATAGAGCATTACCATATGTACAAAACATCCTTACTGAAGCAACTCAAAACAAGCATGGATCTCACTGTAGCATCAAGTTTACATGGCATAAAAATAACAGCAGAACAAGGACTTAAAAAATCCTAAGTCCCTGAAATCAGCAATATCCCTGAAATCCTAAGTCACCACATTGATCGTAAAAATACATGGCAAGCACCCCTGTAAAGATGACATGGCATAGTTCAAAACACATGTAGAGCTCATGCCCATATGAAGCACACATCAAATGTGACAAAAATGACAAATCATCATAATCTGCTAAGTAACAGGAGCAAACATTTTATAGCACTCTTGCATCAGTGATTTGGGCATCAAGATGGATTCAAACAAGCATGCCACAATGGAATGAAATGAAGAGCACCTCCCAATGAACATTTTGATATATCGTGCGCATGAAACGGAGCTACGGTCACAGAGTTATGATGCAATGAACAGGGGCATAAAACATGAGGGAAAATGACTTAGAGGAAAAACGACCTCCCGGATGGATCTAGGGTTGACTTGCACGCGAACCAAGGATCACCGGGGTACGACGCCGCGGTGTCCGGAGCTCGTCGGGGCCTCGCCGGAGAGCGCGGGAAGGCAGATCCGGCAAAGGGGCGTCTAGATCCGGCGAAGGGGCGGCGCTTGGCAGTGGCTCGGAAGCCGAGGCGGCAGGGCGGCGGCCGGACGGCATGGGAGGCGGCGGACGGCGGCTGGACGCGAAGAGGACGGCGGCGGCGCTGCTACCTGCGGGCGGCGGCGGCGGCGGAATGGGACCCGCGGGCCGGTGGAAGGTGCGGAGCGGCGGCGCTGACGTGGCAGGCTGGGGTTGGTCCGGGTGGCGCTGACGTGGCAGGCTGGGGTTGGTCCGGGCGGCAGCGGCGCGGGTGTTCGGCTTGGACGGACACGTCCGGCGGCGGAGTGGGAAAATTTTAGGGTTTCGTCTACGCGAGAAAATGGAGGGGATCACATATTTATAGGTAGGAGTGTCCAAATGGAGTGTAGTTTTCGACCACGCGATTGTGATCCGACGACGGAGGACATGGGAGTGGTTTGGAAGGGTTATTGGGCCGTTTTGGAGGAGTGTTGGGCTGCAACACACACGAGGCCTTTGCGGTTCCCCGGTTAACCGTTGGAGTATCAAACAGACTCCAAATGACACGAAATTTTACAGGCTGTCTACGGTGGTGTACCAAGGCCACTTGGCAAATCTCGGTCCATTTCGAGAATGTTTAACACCCTCTCACGAAAAGAGACAAAATGGGTATGCTGGTGCACGTAGGAGTGTCGGATTGCAAAATGAACAACGGGGAAAATACTCGGAGGCATGAGATGAACACGTATGCAAATGCGATGCACATGATGACATGATATGAAATGCATGACATGAACAAAATGCAAAACGAAGACACAACCCAACCACGAAGGGAAATCCCATAAATTAAAGCCGAAAATGGCAAAGTCGGAGTTACAAATATGGCAAATTACATCCGGGGTGTTACACCGAGACTCCTCGTCATGTCTGTGATCATATCCGGGACTCCGAACTACCTTAGGTACATCAAAACACATAAACTCATAATGCCGATCGTCACCGAACATTAAGCGTGCGGACCCTACAGGTTCGAGAACTATGTAGACATGACCGAGACTCATCTCCGGTCAATAACCAATAGCGGAACCTGGATGCTCATATTGGTTCCTACATATTCTACGAAGATATTTATCGGTCAAACCGCATAACAACATACGTTGTTCCCTTTGTCATCGGTATGTTACTTGCCCGAGATTCGATCGTTGGTATCTCAATACCTAGTTCAATCTCGTTACCGGCAAGTCTCTTTACTCGTTCCGTAATGCAACATCCCATAACTAACTCATTAGTCACATTGCTTGCAAGGCTTATAGTTATGTGCATTACCGAGAGGGCCCAGAGATAACTCTCCGATACACGGAGTGACAAATCCTAATCTCGATCTATACCAACTCAACAAACACCATCAGAGACACCTATAGAGCATCTTTATGGCCACCCAGTTATGTTGTGATGTTTGATAGCACACTAAGTGTTCCTCCGATATTCGGGAGTTGCATAATCTCATAGTCATAGGAACATGTATAAGTTATGAAGAAAGCAATAGCAATAAACTAAACGATCAAAGTGCTAAGCTAATGGATGGGTCAAGTCAATCACATCATTCTCTAATGATGTGATCCCGTTTATCAAATGACAACTCTTTTGTCCATGGCTAGGAAACTTAACCATCTTTGATAACGAGCTAGTCAAGTAGAGGCATACTAGTGACACTTTGTTTGTCTATGTATTCACACATGTACTAAGTTTCCGGTTAATACAATTCTAGCATGAATAATAAACATTTATCATGATATAAAGAAATATAAATAACAACTTTATTATTGCCTCTAGGGCATATTTCCTTCATATCTTAGCTTATTGAGCCGACTACAGCATCATGGCGGGAAGAGCTTATCCGCTCAGTGTTCACCCCATTTGATGCCGAAGCAATTTTGAAGATTCCACTATGTACACGCAGGATAGAGGATTACTGGGCATGGAGTGAAGAACCCAGAGGAAATTTCATTGTGGGATCTGCATATAGAATGATGGTTCGGACAAAGAAGAATGGAGAAAGTTGGCTGGAAGACCGCGAGGGGACATCAAACATCCAGGGAGATAGTAGGGAGTGGAAGTCATTATGGAACCTACAGGTTCCGTCGAAGCTAAAGATGTTTTTATGCCGTTTGGCCAGACAATCAATCCCTTCGAGAGAGGTCCTCCATCATCGTCATATGACCACTTCTGGAGCATGTAACTTGTGTGGAGTGCACGATACATGGAGGCATGCACTCCTGGACTGTGCCATGTCGCGGAGCACGTGGGCGCTTTCTTCAGATGCTATTCTTGGTCAACTCGGTATACATATGGAGGAGGGAGCAAAGGTATGGATTTTTGCTCTACAAGGTGCACTATCAACAGAAGAATTTATCAAGTTCGTTGTAACATTATGGGTGATCTGGGGTGCTCGAAGGAAAGCAATATATGAAGGTATTTTCAAGACACCACATGCTATCCATGGATTCATTAATTCGTATATGTTGGACCTGCAAGTGCTCGCGCCCATCAAGGGATCTACTGGAAGTTCCCTTACACGCACGTCGGGTTGGATCGCTCCTGTCGAGAACCATGCAAAAATTAATGTGGATGCGGGTGTTCACCGGAGAGGGAAGTATGGAGCAGTCGGTGCTATTTGCAGGGATCAGGCAAGAACATTCATGGGTACATCTGCAGTCGTCTTTACCAACATTGGTGATCCAGCCACATTGGAAGCTCTAGCTATCAGAGAAGGGCTCGCCTTGGCAGATGATCTCAACCAGAGGCGTATACATGTTGCTTCAGACTCTAAAAGTATGGTGGAAGAAGCCCACGATGGAACTGGTGCAGTTTATGGTGCAGTTATAAAGGAAATCAAAGTTAATTTATCTGGTTTTATTTCTTTTAGGTTAGTTCATGAATGTAGGAGCTCAAATGTTGAGTCTCACAATTTAGCGAAGTACACACTGAAATTGGGAGCTGGCCGGCTGGCCGCCATGTTTGGCTGGGCCACCCCGATGGTATTTGATACGTCTCCGTCGTATCTACTTTTCCAAACACTTTTGCCCTTGTTTTGGACTCTAACTTGTATGATTTGAATGGAACTAACCCGCACTGACGCTGTTTTCAGCAGAATTACCATGATGTTGTTTTATGTGCAGAAAACAAATATTCTCGGAATGACCTGAAACTCCACGGAAGGTCTTAGAAAAAATAATAAAAAATCCTCGCCAAATATGAAGACCAGGGGGCCCACACCATTTCCACAAGGGTGGGGGGCTCCCCCCCTGGGGCACGCCCCCCTACCTCGTGGGCCCCCTGTTGCATCTCCGACTCCAACTCCACCTCCATATATTGAGTTTTGATGAGCAAAAAATCAGAGAGAAGAAATCATCGTGTTTTACAATACGGAGCCGCCGCCAAGCCCTAAAACCTCTCGTGAGGGCTGATCTGGAGTCCGTTCGGGGCTCCGGAGAGGGGGATTCGTCGCCGTCGTCATCATCAACCATCCTCCATCACCAATTTCATGATGCTCACCGTCGTGCGTGAGTAATTGCATCGTAGGCTTGCTGGACGGTGATGAGTTGGATGAGATTTATCATGTAATCGAGTTAGTTTTGTTAGGGTTTGATCCCTAGTATCCATTATGTTCTGATATTGATGTTGCTATGACTTTGCTATGCTTAATGCTTGTCACTAGGGCCCGAGTGCCATGATTTTAGATCTGAACCTATTATGTTTTCATGAATATATGTGAGTTCTTGATCCTATCTTGCAAGTCTATAGTCACCTACTATGTGTTATGATCCGGCAACCCCGAAGTGACAATAATCGGGACCACTCCCGGTGATGACCATAGTTTGAGGAGTTCATGTATTCACTATGTGCTAATGCTTTGTTCCGGTTCTCTATTAAAAGGAGGCCTTAATATCTCTTAGTTTCCAATAGGACTCCGCTGCCACGGGAGGGTAGGACAAAAGATGGCATGCAAGTTCTTTTCCATAAGCACGTATGACTATATCCGAAATACATGCCTACATTACATTGATGAATTGGAGCTAGTTCTGTGTCACCCTATGTTATGACTGTTACATGATGAACCGCATCCGGCATAATTATCCATCACTGATCCGGTGCCTACGAGTTTTCCATATACTGGTTTACTCTTATTTAATTTTCCGTTGCTACTGTTACAATCACTACAAAATACCAAAAACATTACTTTTGATGTCTTTACTTTTGTTGCCGCTACCACCACTATCATATTACTTTGCTACTAAACACTTTGCTGCAGATACTAAGTTTCCAGGTGTGGTTGAATTGACAACTCAGATGCTAATACTTGAGAATATTCTTTGGCTCCCCTTGTGTCGAATCAATAAATTTGGGTTGAATACTCTACCCTCAAAAGCTGTTGTGATCCCCTATACTTGTGGGTTATCAAGACAAATTTCTGGCGCCGTTGCCGGGCAGCATAGCTCTATTCTTTGAGTCACTTGGGATTTATATCTGCTTATCACTATGAAGAACTTGAGAGATCCAAAAACCAAGATCTATCCCTCAACTACGAGGGGAGGTAAGGAACTGCCATCTAGCTCTGCACTTGATTCACCTTCTGTTATGAGTAAGTTTGCGACACCTACATCTGCTTCTGCTATTCGTTCTGATATGTCGCATGTTATTGATGGTGCCACTTCTGCTATGCATGATACTTATGATGAAACTGCTTCTATGCCTGATACTACTGTGCCCCTTAGTGAATTTCTTGATGAACAAATTGCTAGGGCTAGAGAAAAAGAAATTATTGAATCTGAATACGATGATGAAAATATGCCTGTTATTCCTGAGGGTTATCTTTTTGATATGGAATCTTCTGCTGCTATTTCTGCTTGCAGAGATAGATATGAGCTTAAGAGGTTATTAATTAAATGGAACAAAGAATCACTTAGAGATAGAATGAGACCTGACCCTGCTTTTGCTACTTCACCTATATGTGTTCCTGATAAAGATTATGAATTCTCTGTTGATCCTGATATAATTACTTTGGTTGAATCTGATCCGTTTTATGGCTATGAATCTGAAACTGTTGTGGCACATCTTACTAAGTTAAATGATATAGCTGCCCTGTTCACTAATAATGAGAGATCATGTTACCTCTATTTACTCAAAATATTTCCGTTCTCATTAAAGGGCGATGCTAAGATATGGTTTAATTCTCTTGATCCTGGTTGTGTGCGTAGTCCCCAGGATATGATTTATTACTTCTCTGCTAAATATTTCCCTGCTCATAAGAAACAAGCTGCCTTGAGGGAAATATACAACTTCATGCAAATTAAAGAAGAGAGTCTCCCACAAGCTTGGGGAGGCTTCTCAAGTTACTTAATGCTTTACCTGATCATCCTCTTAAGAAACCTGAGATACTTGATATATTTTATAATGGACTAACCGATGCTTCCAGAGATTACCTGGATAGTTGTGCTGGTTCTCTTTTCAGGGAAAGAACACCGGATGAAGCTGAAATTCTATTGAATAATATGTTGACAAATGAAAATAATTGGGCACCTCCTGAGCCAGCTCCTGAGCCATCTCCTGCTCCAATTACTGAGCCTACCCCTAAACCAACTCTGAAGAAGAGAGGTATTTTATTTCTCAGTCCCGAAGATATGCAAGAGGCAAAGAAATCTATGAAAGAAAAAGGTATTAAAGCTGAAGACGTTAAGAATTTACCTCCTATTGAAGAAATACATGGTCTTAATTCACCGCCTGTTGAAGAAACATATGATCTCAATTATTTATTCACTGAAGAACCTTCTGATCCCGATATCCCGACACAGGTAGTAAAGGTAAATTCTCTCTATAGATATTATAAAGCTGAAGTCCATCCTACTAAAATTGCTAGTCAGTGCTTGGATGAGTTTGATAACTTTATGTATAAGCAAGACGACTTCAATGCTTATTTTGGTAGACAATTAAAAGAAAATGCTTATATGATTAGACGCTTGGGTGATTATATGGCTGATATTAAAGGTGAACTTAAACTTATTAGCAAACATGCTTCTATGGTTACCACTCAAGTAGAACAAGTACTTAAGGCTCAAAAAGAAGTGCTTGATGAAATGAATAGTAAGAAAAATGATTATGTTGTTAGAGTGGCTACTAGAACTGGTAGAATGACTCAGGAACCTTTGTAGCCTGAAGGCCACCCTAAGAGAATCGAGCAAGATTCTCAAATAAATAATATTGATGTTCCTAGTTCTTCTAAAAAGAAGAAGAAGAAAAATGATAGAACTGTGCAAACTTCTAGTGAACCTATTGCTAAACCACCTGATAATCCAAATGATATATCTATTTCTGATGCTGAAACACAATCCGGTAATGAACATGAACCTAGTAAAACTATTAATGATGATGTTCATGATGATGCTCAACCTAGTAATGACAATGATGTAGAAATTAAACCTCCTGTTAATCTTGATAACCCACAATCAAAGAATCAACGTTATGATAAAAGAGACTTTGTTGCTAGGAAACATGGTAAAGAAAGGGAACCTTGGGTTCAGAAACCCATGCCTTTTGCTCCGAAACCGTCCAAGAAAAAGGACGATGAGGATTTTGAGCGCTTTGCTGAAATGATTAGGCCTATCTTTTTGCGTATGAGATTACCTGATGTGCTCAAAACAAATCCTTATGCTAAATATATGAAAGATATCATTACTAATAAAAGAAAGATACCGGAAGCTGAGATTTCCATCATGCTTGCTAATATACTTTTAAGGGTGGAATACCAAAGAAACTTGGAGACCCCGGAGTACCTACTATACCTTGCTCCATTAAAAGAAATTATATTAAAACTGCTTTATGTGATCTTGGAGCCGGTGTTAGTGTTATGCCTCTCTCTTTATATCATAGTCTTGACTTGAATAAGCTGACACCTACTGAAATATCTTTGCAAATGGCTGATAAATCAACTGCTATACATGTCGGTATTTGTGAGGATGTGCCCGTTGTGGTTGCAAAAGTTACTATTTTAATGGACTTTGTTATTCTTGATATTCCCGAGGATGATAGTATGTCTATTATTCTTGGAAGACCTTTTCTTAATACTGCAGGGGCTGTTATTGATTGCAACAAAGGCAATATCACTTTTCATGTTAATGGTAATGAGCATACGGTACACTTTCCGAGGAAACAACCTCAAGTTCATAGTATCAACTGTATTGGAAAAATTCCATCGATTATATTTGTAGGTTTTGAATTTCCTCTTCCTACTGTCAAAAAGAAATATGATATTCTTATTATTGGGGATGTGCATATCCCCGTTGAGGTAACTTAGTATTATTCGAAATTTCTCCGGTTTCATGATTATCGGAATGAGTTTGTTAACAAGACTTGATCAACCTTGTTAGTGGATTCTTTTTTATGAGCATGAGATGGATGAAACTAGAAGCACAAACTTCTGTACCCTCTCTATACTTTCTATTATTTATATTAAATAAAGTAAAAATAGTATTTTTCTGTCTGTTTCCTAACTTATCCATGCAATATAAAAATGGGACAATTCATTTCTCCCCCTAACTTGAGCCACCACCTGGCATTTGCCCCTAATTTTCAGGTATGCTCAAAAATACCCCTCTTCCATTAAGTCACCTTACAGAAATGCCCTTTTCTGCCGTTACCGTCCGGTCAAAGGGGTTTGACCGTCCGATGAACAGTAACATGGTGAACAGTAAATTCGAAAAAAATAGCAAAAAAAATCAAAAAAATCTGAAATTTTGTGGGATCGAAGATACTCAAGGGAGCAAGGTGCGTACAAATTTTGGCACAATTTGGACATTCCAAGAGCTCGTGTCAAAGGAATAACTTTAAAATGTACGCTGTAAATAGTAAATTCAAAAAAAAAGTAATAAAATTCAAAAAAAAATATGAAAAATTTTGGCATCAAAGAGGCTGGGGTGCGCAAGGTGCGTGCAAATTTTTGTTGTGTTTCGACCCTGTAGGAGCTCCTGGAGAAAAAAACTATATTTGGCGCAGAAAAAACTCTGAAAAAATGCACTATTTTGTTTTTTTGCTAGAGCACCTCGCATGTCATTTGATCAAAAAAAATTGCAAGCGCCTTGCGCACCCAAGCCTCTTTGATGCCAGAAAAATTCATACTTTTTAAATTTTTCTTGCTATTTTTTTGAATTTACTGTTCTCAGTGTATAGATTTACCTTTTTTCCTTTCCCATGAGTTCCTGGAATGTCCAAATAGCGTGAAAATTTGCACGCACCTTGCGCCCTTGAGTATCTTCGAGCCGACAAAATTTCAGATTTTTTTGATTTTTTTGCTATTTTTTCAAATTTAATGTTCACCATGTTACTATTCACTAGACGGTCAAAGCCCTTTGACCAGACGGCAAGGGCATTTCTATAAGGTGACTTGACGGAAGAGGGGTATTTTTGAGCATACCTGAAAATTAGGGGCAAATGCCAGGTGATGGCTCAAGTTAGGGGGAGAAATGGAATTGTCCCTATAAAAATATCCCGAAAGTAAAAGTCCTCAGAATGCCATGCCAATTTAATATGATTTTTTCGAGAATATTTGAGAATTTACTGTGCAAAAATTACCGCGGGAGGAGCTGCCACCTGGCCACGAGGGTGGTGGGCGCCCCCCCCTATAGGGTGCCCCCTGCCTCGTGGGCCCACGGTGGTCCTCCTCCACTTATCCCAGCACCCATCTTCTTCCTCTATCTCACACAAACCCGAAAAACCAACTCAAGCACGAGTTCCAGCCACTTTTGCTGTGATTTTTGATCTCCTTGCTCAAAGCACCTCTCGCAAAACTGCTTGGGGAGATTGTTCCTTGGTATGTGACTCCTCCATTGGTCCAATTAGTTTTTGTTCTAGTGCTTTATTCTTTGCAAATTTGGGTTGCATAGGTGACCATATTCTTGAGCTTGTATGTCAAATTTATATGATTCCAAGTAGTTCTAATGCTTGATATAGGCTCTAGGCACTTGTAGGAGTAGTTACTATCAGTTTTATTGAATTTGTTTACTTTTATTTTGAAGTTACTAAAAAATTTCAGATTGTTTCAGAAAAATGATGAGGAGATTATTGAGGGGCTCATCAAGCCAAAGCTCAAAGGAAAAGGCACCTAAGCCTAAGTATAATTTGCCACGCACCGCGGAGATTCGGGCGTGTGAATGGCCTTCTGAAGATTTCTTGAGAGCAGTCGGTATGTATGAAGATTTTCATGAATTGGCTCACAATGCAGGCCTCACCGCTTTCCTCCACGACCAATGCGATCAGTATCTCTTACTCACAAATACCTTTGTGCAAAACTTTTATTTTCATCCTAGGAACTCACCACCTACGGTGGAATTTCATTTATATGATGAGCCTAAGGACATGTCACTTTTTGATTTCTGTCGGATTTGTTTAGTCCCTTTTGTGGGCAAGAAAGAAGAACCACATCATGATGATGTGGCTGGGTTTATTGATAATATCACTGTAGGAGAAACCAGGAAGGTTTCCGATGCACGAATCACTAGCATACATTTTCCTGTTTTGCATTACTTTGCATTATTTGCTAGTCGTAGTTTAATTGGACGCGGAAATTCTGGAAACCTTAGTATCCCTGATTTAATTATTCTGCTCCAAGGTTTATATAGTGATAACACTTTTAGTTTGGGCGGTATTATTGCTAGACGGTTAAATATGAACCATACTAAGGGCCCCATCTTTGGAGGCATTTATGCCACACGCCTAGCAGCACATTTTAACATACTTATTAGGCATGCTGAGAAGGAAGAAAAAGTGCTACCCCATGTTTATCTAGATCGTAAAAGTATGGTGGCACATGATTTTATTGTTAAAAATAGGGCAGGGGAGCTTAGATATCAATTGTTCTTTAATAAACATCATCCTGAGACTATTACCTTGCCTGCTCCTTCTTTGTTTGATTTGACTGCAGGCACGTAACTTGTTCCGTTGGCAGCTATTCACACCTACCGGAACCCTGCACCAGCTGAGGAGCCAGAGCCAGAACCACAATTTTATCCTTCACGATAGTCTAACTATCAGTGGGATCCAGAGATGATTGCCAGCCAGTGGCAATCGGAGCCTTCTTCTTCTTCATCACAGTACGACCCCAACAACTACTATTATGGATATCCGCCAGGCCAGCCGTGGCCATAGACCAACTTAGGCCAAAAGCCTAAGCTTGGGGGAGTACGTATTTCTCACTGACATTACATTTATGTTCACATACACTCATTGCTAGATGTCGGTGCTCATACTTTATCACTGTAATATCCATGCTAGTTTATTTTCTTTTTCCTGCTTTCTTCTTGTGTGTTTGTTAAACCTTAAGAAAAACCAAAAAAATAGTAGTAGTTTATTTTTCTGCTGTGGTAGTAATAACTAAAAAGAAAACCCCAAAATATTTCCCGTTCTTCTTCTGCTTGTTGGGAGCTTTCCCGTGTAAATAGTTTTATTTCTTTTCTTTTCTTTGGGGGTCAGTAGGAGAAGACCATAATTAAATTGTTGAAGTGGCTCTTATATGCATTATTGTTGATTTAACCAAGAGCCCATATTGCCTTGTCTTCTCCTATTTATTGAATGCTCGCAGATTCCAGCTTAGTCCAATGCACGTGCACTCTTATTATTATTCACACCGTTCGGTCGTGCAAGTGAAAGGCAATTATGATGATATATGATGGACTGACTAAGATGAGAAAACATGGTATGAACTCGACCTCTTTTATTTTTGTAAATATGATGAGTCCCTCGTTCTTGATTCAGCTTATTATGAATAAACATGTTTGCAATGACAATTAGAGATCATAGTTGCTTGTGCCATGCTTGATTAGCTATGAGTTATATTTGTTTACCTTGTGTGCCAACATGCTATTGAGATGATTATGATGTGGTATGATGGGGTGGTATCCTCTTTTGAATGATTTAAGTGACTTGACTTGGCACATGTTCACGCATGTAGTTGAAACAAAATCAACATAGCCTTCACGATATTTATGTTCATGGTGGATTATATCCTACTCATGCTTGCATCCAATGTTTATTAATTTTAATGCATGTACATGGCTGTTGTTACTCTCTAGTTGGTCGCTTCCCAGTCTTTTGCTAGCCTTCACTTGTACTAAGCGGGAATACTGCTTGTGCATCCAAAACCATTAAACCCCAAAGTTATTCCAGATGAGTCCACTATACCTTCCTATATGCGGTATCTACCTGTCGTTCCAAGTAAATTTGTATGTGCCAAACTCTAAACCTTCAAATATTCATTCTGTTTTGTATGCTCGAATAGCTCATGTATCAAAAAAGACTGTCCTTATCTTCCGTGTTAGGCGGATTATTCTCAAGAGGAGTGGACTCCGCTCCTCACTCACGAGAAAATGGCTGGTCACCGGGATGCCCAGTCCCATGCTTTATGCAAACTGAATCAAAATTAATTACACACAAAACTCCCCCTAGGACTTGATGTATGTTGGAGGCACTCGTTGTTTCGAGCAAGCCATGGATTGATGTTTGTTGGTGGAGGGGGAGTATAAACTTTACCATTCTGTTTGGGAACCGCCTATAATGTGTTTAGCATGGAAGATATCGTCATCTCTTAGTTGTTATGTTGACAATGAAAGTATACCACTCAAAATACAATTTATCTCTATTTCAAAACGGAGCTCTGGCACCTCTACAAATCCCTGCTTCCCTCTGCGAAGGGTCTATCCATTTACTTTTATGCTAAGTCATCACCCTCTTATTAAAAAGCACTAGCTGGAGAGCACAGTCGTCATTTGCATTCATCACTATTAATTTATATTGGGTGTGACTATGATTGGATCTCTTTTACCATGAATTACAATGTCTAGTCAGTCCTTAATCTTTAAAGGTGCTCTGCATTTATGTTTTGCGGCCTCAGAAAGGGCTAGCGAGATACCATCTTGTTATATCATATTATGATTGTTTTGAGAAAGTGTTGTCATCCGAGATTTATTATTATGACTTGCTAGTTGATCATGCTATTGATATGAGTAATTATGAGACATGAGAATTATTGCAAATGTGGTTAGTTATGATCTATGCTGAAAACTTGAATGCTGGCTTGACATAGTTACAACAACAAGAGCAAACAGAGTTTGTAAAAGTTTTTCTTTCTTTCTTTCAGTTTGTCAACTGAATTGCTTGAGGACAAGCAAGGATTTAAGCTTGGGGGAGATGATACGTCTCCGTCATATCTACTTTTCCAAACATTTTTGTCCTTGTTTTGGACTCTAACTTGTATGATTTGAATGGAACTAACCCGGACTGACGCTGTTTTCAACAGAATTACCATGATGTTGTTTTATGTGCAGAAAACAAATATTCTCGGAATGACCTGAAACTCCATGGGAGGTCTTAGAAAATAAAAATAAAAAATACTCGCCAAATATGAAGACCAGGGGCCCACACCCTTTCCACGAGGGTGGGGGGCGCCCACCTAGGGCGCGCCCCCTACCTCGTGGGCCCCCTGTTGCGTCTTCGACTCCAACTCCACCTCCATATATTGAGTTTCAATGAGAAAAAAATCAGAGAGAAAAAATCATCGCGTTTTACGATATGGAGCCGCCACCAAGCCCTAAAACCTCTCGGGAGGGCTGATCTGGAGTCCGTTCGGGGCTCCGGAGAGGGGGATTCGTCGCCGTCGTCATCATCAACCATCCTCCATCACCAATTTCATGATGCTCACCGCCGTGCGTGAGTAATTGCATCATAGGCTTGCTGGACGGTGATGGGTTGGATGAGATTTATCATGTAATCGAGTTAGTTTTGTTAGGGTTTGATCCCTAGTATCCATTATGTTCTGAGATTGATGTTGCTATGACTTTGCTATGCTTAATGCTTGTCACTAGGGCCCGAGTGCCATGATTCCAGATCTGAACCTATTATGTTTTCATGAATATATATGAGTTTTTGATCCTATCTTGAAAGTCTATAGTCACCTACTATGTGTTATGATCCGGCAACCCCGAAGTGACAATAATCGGCACCACTCCCGGTGATGACCATAGTTTGAGGAGTTCATGTATTCACTATGTGCTAATGCTTTGTTTCGGTTCTCTATTAAAAGGAGGCATTAATATCCCTTAGTTTCCAATAGGACCCCGCTACCACGGAAGGGTAGGACAAAAGATGTCATGCAAGTTCTTTTCCATAAGCACGTATGACTATATACGGAATACATGCCTACATTACATTAATGAATTTGAGCTAGTTCTGTGTCACCCTATGTTATGACTGTTACATGATGAACCGCATCCGGCATAATTATCCATCACTAATCCGGTGCCTACGAGTTTTCCATATACTGGTTTACGCTTATTTACTTTTCCGTTGCTACTGTTACAATCACTACAAAATACCAAAAACATTACTTTTGATGTCTTTACTTTTGTTGCCGCTACCACCACTATCATATTACTTTGCTACTAAGCACTTTGCTGTAGATACTAAGTTTCCAGGTGTGATTGAATTGACAACTCAGCTGCTAATACTTGAGAATATTCTTTGGCTCCCTTGTGTCAAATCAATAAATTTGGGTTGAATACTCTACCCTCCAAAGCTGTTGCGATCCCCTATACTTGTGGGTTATCAGTATTCTTTTCGTCCCTATAAACATTGTGCCGGTTGAATAAAAACTTCGCGAGATTGTAAAAAAAAGATAAGATTTAGCAAATCCGTTTTTTAATATAAGTTGTGGTTATAGGGGTAAGGTTAACTATGTGATATTTAACTTTATGATTTGGACTGTGTGTAATTTGTTCTTTGACATAGTAATTATTGGCATGGAGCCCGGTGGAGAGTCCTCCTATTTCATGCTACGCAAATGCCTCAAGCTGTCTTACTCTGCATAGGTTGGTCGCGTGCACTACCATTAAGACCATGATTTTTGTATATTTCAATTTCTTTTGTTTAAGAATGTTTTCAAAATGTTGTATCATTTAGTTTTAAGAAAGGAAAGACTATTTTAAGGAAACTAAAAGAATATTTGTGTGTGTAGATAAAATACTCATGTATATCAAATAAAATTTTCATGGCATAGTCGGAGAATATTTACGTCACTTGTGCGAAGAGATTAGGGAATTTAATATTGCGAGAGTAATCTTTTTGATTTGAGGATCCCTGGTAAACAAACTCTATTCCCTCCTTAATAATAGACGAGGCAAATCTTATGTCTTCGCTTAAAAAACAATGATTGCAAGAAGGAACGAAGCACCCGAAGTCAGGGCAACTCCAATGCGGCGACCCACTTGGTCTATTCGTGTCTGTTTGGGTTTGCGCGGGCAAAAACCGCAGCCCAACACGCCAAGGCAAACGAAGGGTGTTCGTTTTTCTGTATGTTGCGACCCATTTTAAGCCAAGATTAGTGTTGGGTTTCGTCGGCGTGGACGTACGCGACGCCCGCCCTTCACATCCCCTGGCTCGCCCATCTGTGGCACATCAACCCCATTCCCCCTCTCTCTCCCAAAACCCTTCCGCCCTCCTGCCGCACAATGGCCGACGCGCCAAATCCCGCCACCATTGCCTTCCCGGCGCCACGATGGACGGCGTGGCCACCCGCCCCGTGCTCCCATAAAAGAAGCCCAAGAAGGAGCTCACGCTGAAGCAGAGGCCCAAAGAGACGACGAATAGTGTTGGCCGAAGGGCCAAATAGGTCGAGAAAAAAGTCGCGCCACCGAGCAACAGGAGGCCAACGTTGCGGAGAAAGAGGCTCTTGTCGCCAAGGCCACGCAACAGTCCTTCCTCATGCTAGGGTTTTGCCGCGGACACAAGCTCGTCGGCTGCCTGCCCGCCACGTTCGGAGTCATCACACACCTCCCGACGCCGCAGAAACACAGGTTTCCTCCCCAATACAACCTGGGCGCGTCCCGCTTCTCCACCTCGCACTACTAGGAAATAGCTTATAGGTAAAAATTTACTAGTAGCATCTATTTGGGTCACCACGCTACTGGTAATTACCAATAGCGCTAGGTAGCAAACACGCTACTGGTATAACTTAGCAGTAGCGTTAGTTTTATCTAGCTGCGCTACTATTAAGTGATTCTCGTCATGCCCTTGGGACTGGCCATAGCAGTAGTCGTGTGTTCCTAAGACCGCGCTACCACTGCGAACTTAGTGATAGCGCGGTTCACCGACATGCGCTACAACTAAGCGCACCACACCTGCCTGTCTCCCTTGTCCCCCTCTCTCCCTCGTCACGTTCTCTCTCTCTCTCCCCCCTTCCTCCCTACTCTGATCCAGATCCAACCTCGGTGCCATGTTGCGCCTTCTTCCCCATCGCCGCCGGCGACCATCCCCACACTTTCTCTCCCTTTGCCCGTGGATCCATCTCTTCCATGTACGCCTCCCACATCGTCTCCTCCTTCCCCCATCTCATCACTAGGGAAGACAAGGCAAGCGGGAGTAAGATCGGCCGTGTAGGTCAGATCCATCCGCCACGACCTCGACGGAGATGGCACAGTGGATTGAGCGGACCTGCAAATCGTCAAGCCAAGGTAGCAGACCAGCAGGGCTCCATCCTTGATTTCCTTGACCATCTTGGATTACCTTCCTCACACACAGGGCAGCAGGGCTCCATCCTTGTTCTCTTCTCCATGGGGGTCACGCACAGGGCTCCACCTACAAGTGAAGAGAAGACCACTGCTCCTCCGGGTCTGCTTCTTCCTACTCTTCAAGGTCCCTCTCTCCCTCTCATGCTCTGCCTGAATTAATGGCGTTAGGTGTCACAACCAAACTGAAACTTTTTTATCTTCAGAGAGGAGAAAACTGAATCTTTAATTAGGTTAGCTTGCACCTGCTGCTGCTTTTTTATCTTCATTTATTTATCAGAAATAGTAATTTACATTGAAGTTTTTTTAATTATTCACAGACACTTATTTATGCATTGTTCTTCCTGTATATAATAGATGTTGTATTTTTAGTTGTTCGGGTTCTCAATGTATGTTTATCCACTGTATAATGTAGGAGTGCAATACTTAGAGCTGAATTTTACTTAAATGAGATGCAATGGCATTTTTTATTTTACAAATAACAATAATCTAATCTACCTTAATTAGCTCAGCTATGTTTATGGCAAACCTTCTTAAGGAAGCAAGAAATGCCAATTCTTGTTTATGTGTTTCGGCATTCTTTCATTGTTCTGTAACTACTTTGTGTCATGAATTCAGTCATGCACTGTTATAGGATAGATAGCCTGGACCACAAAAGGTGTGGTGTTGACTTAGTGGCAGCTGAGCTGCTGATAAAGGGCATGGGTGAACAAATGAAGGTGGCTGGGATTTTAAAATGAAGTTAAATTGTGATCAGCACAAAGCTTTTGTCTTATTTTTTATGTCAACTAATGCTATTTGTGATTTCACAAATTGCAGTCAGCTTGGGTTATCATAGTATAGCTTCTTTATGATTTTTTAGCTTGACACATTTGATGCCACAAAATTCATGAGTAGTCAAAATTGAATGGGATACTGAGTATTTGAAGTTCCCTATTGCCGGACCAGCTAATCCTGTCGCCAGGCAACTCTTCTCACCCCCTCTTCTCCTCTTGTTATAATCAAATTTATATTATAAGCGGCAGAATATTGTGCTGGTGGCTACTAAGTTAGTAAGCATGCTTGATGCATTATGCTACTAACTTTCTAATCATATCGTGGATGGACCAATGTTTGTCTCCGCGCAATCTGTCTGTATTGTTGTGGCGTATCAACTGCTTATTAGCCCCGCATGTAGCTGCTGCTTTGCTTATGGCAATTCGTAATGTCCGTACTAATGTGGCTGATGAATTAAGCTCCACTAACTAACTAGGTTGTATTTAAGTTATATATTGGGTCCCTTTTACTTTCCACCATGGATAGTAGTAATCTGCACACTGTTTTCACATTTCAGTATCCTGAATTTGAATAGCTCAGTTCTGATGGCACTAGCATTGGACCATCTTCAGTCTTGCAACCAATTAACATGATCTCATACTGCATAAATGTGTATTCCTTTTATTTAGAATTAAATTTGTTCAACGACTGAGGGTTCTGTTGGGAGTTCTCTGTGTCCTACAATATTAAATGGTCATTCATAACTGCCCCTGTCTTCTTGCTGTTGGCCAAGTGGTTTTCCATTTTGAGCTTCAGTGCTCTGCTTGTGTTGCAAGTACAACACTGCACCTGCTGTTTCTTTTTATTTATGAATAGTATATGTAACTTGCAAGTACAACCTCAAAATAAAGTAGTTTTTGATTTTTACAAAATTGTCATTCAGAATAATACGGAAAATTAATTCATTATATATGCAAGGAGCTGATTCTTGGTGAAAATTGCTTTGCCTGTATGTATGTAGAGTCTTGTAGCTAACTGATGGGGAAAAATGTGCCATGTAAATCTAATTGATGAAAAAATATGTTTGGTCATCAGAAGCCTGTTTGTAGCTGTATGCAGATGTTTAGATGTGTAGTAAGTCAATATCCGAACAAGATTAACAAGTGAGGGTCGGTGTTCAGTAGATAATAAGATTGTTCTAATATTTTAGTTTGTTCGTTTCAATACAATATTACATAGGCGATGTCTTGATCCCTACAAGGAAAGGTTGAGCAGCCTAGAGAATTTAGTACTGATCATGGTAAGGTTGACAAAGCCTGAAATCTCATTTTGATCCACGTTCCAAGATTACATGGTAGCATATATACTTGAAGTTGGCATGGAATATCAAAATTCAAAATAGACTTTGCCTATTCCCTGTTTTGAAAAAACAGTGGGAATTGATTTTCTGAAGTCCTTGGTTGTCTATTTCCCTATCCATGCAACAATAAATGTTGAACAGAATGTTGAACAAGATAGCATGAACACGTATAGCTAGGGTATGCATTTAGTAGGTGTGTTTCCGTTTCGAAGATTCATAAAAGACTAAAAGAGATTGATAAATGAAGAAAATACCCTACCGGATCTACACAAGGACAAGAACTAACAAGCAGTTTTCACTTTCCCGACATGGGCGCAGGGGTGATCGTCATGGACTACCGCACCCGGTGGGCATCGTGCTCTTCAACAACTCGGAGACGGACTTCACCATGAAGCCCGGCGACTGCGTCACACAGATGATTGTCCAGGTGATTGTGACGCCGGAGGTCGACGAGGTGGAGGACCTTGACGCCACCGTCAGGAGGTTGCCGAGGTGGAGGACCTCGATGCCACCGTCTGGAGGTTGCCGAGGTGAAGGACCTCGACTCCTTGGGAGATACATTTAGAAAAGTGGTCTGGTTAGGTTGGTGGTGGGATGCTAGGGAAGGTACCCACCTTTCGTGATGGTTGTGTGCATCTGATGTATAAATGGGATCTCATGATTTCTTTGAGTTCAGATTTTCAATGTTGTATACATGAACGCTGGAAGTGCTAAGATGGTTCTGTGACCTTTGCACTAGATGTGTCTTGGTTTCCATCCATAAATAGTGCATCTAACTTTTTTTAATTTTTAATTACTTAGCAGTAGCGTGGGGGAAGAAGGGCATTCTACTAGTACTTAGGACTAGTAGTAGCGTGGGTTAGGAATAGTAGTAGCGTGGGTTGCGCGCTCTACTACTAACTTTTTAGCTATAGCATGGGGTAAAACACACGCTACTGCTAAAAAATAGCTGTAGTGTCGTAGCAGTAGCGTGGGAACCTACGCTACTGGTAGTCCAAAAACCCACGCTACTGGTAAGGTTTTTCCTAGTAGTGTTGCCTCGGGACTGCTCGCCGAAAGTGAGTGTGATCGCGCCGGCCACCCCATGCCTGTGGCCCGCGGCCATCGACCTCAACGCCACGCCTGTGGCCGCCCATTTGGACGCAAAGGAAGAGACCACATGAGATCCATGTTGCCTTCATTTTTATTTGTAAGCATTTTAAGTTTTAGATGCCTTCAAGGCCCAACATGGGCACAAGTCATTCACCCTCACCCATTGTTGGACGATAATTTGTGATTGCCCAAACATCAAGGAGCAATATGTTGTCGTAAAGAAGAATGGACGGACGGCGGTGGTCATTGAGCATGGTGAAGGTGAGAAGCGACCAAGGGGAAAGACCAACTCCAAGGTGGATGCCCAGCGTGATGCGGCGACACTCGCCTTGCAAGAAACTTTGAGGGGGTTGATGACCGAAAAGGAAGCAAGGGAGGAAAGGAAGCGCCAAGAGAAAGAGGAGCAAATGAGGGCCTTCATTAGAATACAAAAGAAGAAGCTCAGGATTGAGGAGAACGTCCAAAAGAAGAAGCTTGAGATCGAGGCGGACTTTGGAAAGATAAAAGCAAACGAGGTGAAGTTCAGTCTAATGGCGAAGGAAGTGGAGATCATGGCGATCAACTTGAGCAAGGTGTCTCCAAGGAGAATGGTTTGGTTCGAGAAGAGACAAACGGAGATGCTCAAGCTAGATGGATGACCTATGGCCAAGACATTATTTTTGTATGTTGACATGTGTGCCTGCATGAACTACGGCCGAGATGCATGAAGTATGATCTTTTTTGTGTGTTGGCATGTATGCCAACCACGGACAAGTGTGTCGGCATGAACTATGGCATTTTTTTGTAGGCTGACATGTATGCCAGCCATTGGCACGTCTTTCAGCATGAACTACGGCAGCGGGCCCTGAATTACCTTTATTTTGCACAAATATATGTTTGTTCAAAAGAATTCAGCTGGATGGACCAATTGGGTTGGCCGGTTGGGTGCATTGGTCAGATTTGGATAGACACGGTTGGATGACCGATCTTTAACCGATAAAAAATAGATTAAATTTATGTTCATTTGAGTCAGCGCGTTGGAGTTGGCTTTACTTACAATTTGTACTGTGCGCAACAAAAGGGAGGGAAAAGAGCTTGCGCAGGAGCTGCCCGACCGGCATCAGACCAGCCTACGCCTTGCCGCACCCCCCGATCAGCAACGCCAAGTCGCCATGTGCTCAATCTTCTACTAGTGCCCACTGCCCAGCCATCATACCTCCTGCTCCCTCCTTTCCGAATTACTTATCTAGATAAATTCAAGACAAGTAAATCGGAACGGAGAGAGTACTTATTAATCACGCCTTGCTGGTAGTAGTATGAAAAAGGGAACATAAATAGAAAAGTACACACGACTTGCAAACAATATCAGCACAAACCAGCCAGCGCAACGACCCAAGCAGCCGCCACGAGACGCACAGCACATTCCCCCTTGTCTTCCAGCACGTGTACGCCTGCCCTCGCCGGCCGTGCTGACTGCTGGGAGCCACGGACTCACGGGTGCAGCGCCGAGTACGTCCGGTACTTGTACTCCTCCGCCGCCGAGGCCTCCTCCTCACCGGCGCCGTAGTCCTTGGGGTGGTGGCATGGCACGTAGGTGCTGACGGGGCAGTAGGTCTTCGTCCCGTGGAAGAAGCCGGCGCACTCCTCGTGCGACCGCTGGTTGGGTGCATAGGGTATGCAGTTGCGGGCGACGTTGAGCTTCCCCTGCTTGATCAGCGCCCAGCAGCACGCCCCCAGCGACGTGAAGTAGTTGTCGGAGAGCGTGAGGTTGGCGAGGTGGCCGCCGGACGACGGGTACGCGAGCCGGCAGAGCGCGTCGGGCACCTCGCCGTAGAGGAGGTTGTCCGCCAGGTTGAGCTGCTCCACCTTCCGCAGGCACGCGTAGGAGGCCGGGATGGTGCCCGTGAGCTGGTTCGTGCCGGCGTCGATGACGGTGGCCTTGGCGAGCAGGCCGAGCTCGTAGGGGAGGCAGCCGCTGAGCTTGTTGTTGAGGAAGAGCACCTCCAGCAGCGTGTTGCCGGCGCGGCCGATGGACGACGGGATGGGCCCCGTGAACTGGTTGTTGGCGAGCGCGAGGTAGTTCACGGGGGAGTCGCCGAGGTTGCTGGGGATGTTGCCGGAGAACTGGTTGTTGTTGACGAAGATGGCCTCCACGATCGGGAATGAGCGGAAGAGCCCCGCCGGCACCTCGCCGTAGAACTGGTTGAACCGGATGTCGACGAAGGTGGCGTTGGTGATCCCCAGCACGTCCGCCGGGAAGGCGCAGCGAGCGAGCTTGTTGTTGCTCACGTCCAGCTCGTAGAAGTACTGCAGCGACCGGAGGATGGGCACCACGCCGCCGAAGTCGTTGGAGTTGGCGTGGAAGAGCGCCAGGTCGGGCAGCGCGTCCACGAACCCCTCCACGGTGGGCGCCTCCAGCTTGAAGCCGTTGAAGTCGACGGACGCGAGCGCCCGCTCCTTGACGTTGGGCGGCGCCTCGCAGAAGAAGCCCAGGTAGGAGGTGTTGCTGCAGATGGCGGTGCCGGTCCAGGTGTTGGTGATGCCCTGGGGGTCGCACGTTATGGTCTGCTTGAACCTCTGGATCACCAGGTACGCCCTGTACAGCCGCTCGTTCTCGAAGTCGCTCGGCTTCGGCCCGTATGACGACGGCGGCGTCGGCGACGGCCAGTACCCGCCGCCGCCCCCGCCACCACCGCCGCCGCCGATCCCAATCCCGATGCCTATCCCCCCGCCGCCGCCGTTGCCGATGCTGATGCCGAGCTGCCGCCGGCTGGCGTCGGAGGTGCGCGCCGTGAGCGCAATGCACGACGCCAGGAGGCAGAAGAGAGCGAGGCGCCGAGGCAGCGAACGCCCTGCCATTTTCTCTCTCACCGGAGGTGTCGGCAGCAGGAATGGGAACAGTGTGGCTCCTGCTTGACTCGTGTCAGGGTCCCCTCGCGCCAAGTGAAGACGGAGCGCGACTGCGCGATCGAGTGGCCCTGGCCTTCGATTACGGGGCGCGCAGGGGTATGTATATAAACGCCTGCGCTGTTGGCCTGTTGCACCGCGACACGGCGGGAACTGGCCATGTGCATGCATGCATGCATGCACCGTTGGTACCGTTACTGTTGCTGCTGAAACCTGTACTCCTACAGTTGTACCTGAGGATTTACTCTTGGGGTGACTAGTGCCAGGATTGTTTCATCAGAGAAGCTGGAACTTTGCTGTCTTGTTGCTTGTTGGATGCCAGCATATCCGTGCTATTCCGTGGCCCAAGGTTACAAATGATTCGAAGAGCTCACGTGCGAGAGGAGCACAGATAGATGCATCCAGATTTGGTCGCTTTCGTAAGATGGCATAACTGTGCGGCCATTTCTTGATCGATCAAGACATCGCACCTTCCGGTTAAAAGAACGATAATGCAGAATCTACGACCTCTTGAGTCCACGCTCATCGATCATATTAACTTTTAAAAAAGGTGGACGTAAGTTCGCTCATAGGGTAGATCGAATCATGGCCCTAAGCGCGTAGAATAGAGCTGTAGTGATCGCATGGAGCTGCGGGCTACTCCATTCTCGAACTGTCAAACCAAACCAACTGCGTGTCTGTGTCTCCTTTCAAAAAGAAAAGGCGATGCCCGATCGATCTATTCATTGATCCCATCATCTGACGGCCCGGGCGTCATCAACTCCGACGCACCATGTGATGTTCATGGCGAGCTGGTCGATTTCATTACTAAGTACTACTAACCGGCGAAACTTCCACCTGCGAAGTCGGCTAGCACAGCGACGTGCCAACGTACGCCGACGCAGCTTCCACCAGGCATCGATCGACCCCCTCCCACATAGTATAGTATACTCCTACTTTGGTAGCGTACATGCGGAGGGTAGGGTGGTGGTTACATGCCACGGTGGTTGCGAGTGCGACGCCCCTTTCGCGCTCTGCCTGGCTGTTCGCTTTGGTGCTTTGCCTCCCACTGGTACGGCACGCATGCTACTATATTCACGTACAAACGCATCCGTCGATCCATGCATCCTCCTCCTCGTCTAATCTGGCCAAAACCGACGCAGCCGCGCTTTAAAAAAAGGGGGCCGAGCTGAGTAGAGCCATAGAGGCGAAAGGTCGCCTGGTCACGGGCCGGCACATTGGTACGGCGCCCTTGTCATGTCCAATCCTCTTGCCGAACGCGGCGTCCAATAATGCGGGCGCGCCCGGCCGGATGCGCAACGTGCGTGCCTCCCGGGCCCCCGGCAGGTGAGCAGTCTGCTCTGTTCGTGCATCGCGAGCGCGCGCGGGCGGGCAGAGTATCGAGGTTGCGTCGCAGGCAGGGCACGGCGTCCCTGTCCCTGTTCATTGCCAGGGCGTTTGGTTTGGTTGTGCCGCCTAGTGCGACTGCCGGCCGGTATCTGAATCTACGCGCCTCCGTAAACTTGTCACGATCCTCTGCACAGATTAAAAGCCTCGAGATATCCACCGTGGCAAAAGAGGTGGAGAGCTGCCGTGGGTCCAAGGATATTGGCTCTACTACCTCCCGTCTCTTGTGAATAAGTCATTATTCGCGTACTTCTAGATCGACGATTTAACTACATCTAAATATGTATTATATGTAATAAAAATATATATTTAGAAAGTACAACCGTGTAGAAGTCTAGTGATATACTTTTCACTATGTTGGCCCACATGTCATCCTGGTCATGATCACCTACTACTCTCACCGACTATGTTGACCTGCCACTCTCACTCACTATGTTGGCCTACATGTCATCCTGGTCATGATCACCTACTACTCTCACTGACTATGTTGACCTGCCATTCTCACTGACTATGTTGGTCCACATGTCATCCCGGTCGGGATCACCTGCTACTCTCGTTGACTATGTTGGCGCTCTAGTGCCCGACATACATCGAGCACCTACAACAGCTGACACTGGCGTATTGCCATGGGGGCGGGCGTGGACGGGTGGTTTCGGTTGTACAAGCCGTGGCGCCAGGGACAACACCTACTCGGCAAACGCGTGTCCTCAATGTCCTCGCGGGCGCGCCATGCTCTGCTCAGGCAACTCCATACTCGAGGTCAGTTCCGGAACTAGCCCGCCTGCTAGCCTCCCGAGGGTCCAGTAGACGGCGTCGTCACCGTCGAGATTGACCTGCACGCCACGCCCCCGGTGTTCCTCTCCGGTCACTGCCCCACCTTTTCGCCCCCTCCCCCCGTCACAGTCGTACACCGGCTCCCGTCGAGCCACCTCTCTTGCTACCGTGACCGCGCTGAACCCGAGAACGCGTGCACACAAGGAAGGTTTTTTGATGGATCTGTTGTTAGGTGAGAGGGGGAAGGGAATGTCTAGATGTAAGTCGTCTGATTTTTAAATTTGGGTTAGTCGATGCTTTTGGACGTCCGATGCACATCCAAATCCAACGACGCTTGGCCATTCCTCTTCCTCGAGCTCTTCTTCTTCTTCTTCAGACCGCCGCATGAGCCGCCGGTCGAACCGCCTGCGACCACCACCCCTGGCCGGCGGTGCTCATGCGTAGCCTCACCCTCCCCGGAACCGCCCCCATCGTCAGTCTTGCCGCCACCCTGAACATCCCTCTAGACCTGGCGCCGACGGAGATTTTCTCTGGCGAACTTGCACCACCGCCTCACCTCCGCTCCCACCATCGTCGCTCTTTCGCCCCCACCCCCACCCTAAGATAGATGATGGGGTAGCCCTCCGGTGAGCCCCTTCCTTCTCCTTCCTTCCCTCCGGCCTCCTTCCTTCTCCTTGCTCTTTCTTCAAAATTGACTGACCACAATAGCTAAAGTCGGTCGACTGACATTAACCTATTGCAGGGAAGAAAAGGAAAGGAAGATGGATATGACATGTGGGTCCAAATAGTCATTGGGAGAAGCTAGTTATTCCGGTCGGGATTGTCTTCATCCCGATGCGATAAATAGGTCTAGGGTCAAAATTGCCCAAGGTCGCTGAATATAGGGTGTCGACTTGGGATTTGGAGATCCAGATTTGATTTTGACCATGCCTACAAATACAAGGTTTAAAATAGACTTTATTCGTCCAATAATGCGTGACCGTGCATCACATGTCGCTAAGAACATTTTTCGTTTGTCTGGATCCGTAGGTACAAGTATTCACTAACATGAGATTTATGCCGTCAAGTCTCATGTGCCAGCAATGTTTGCGATTTTAGTGGAGACTGCTGGGAAATGCGTCAGTCTTGGAATGCGCCATAGGCGCCATTGTAGCCAAGAGCACTACTTGTAGTACAATAATTCATTTTTGCAGCAATAGTGCCAGTCCAACAACGACCACACATAATTAATTTATCACAGGTGCCAATTGCCAACTTATACATAATAAACTTCTTGAGCGAACAGTTTCTTTTGGCGTCCCAAAATTGCCAACTTATACATAATATACTAATTTCACAAGCACATTAACCATAAAATATTACACATATGTCCCAACATTGTTCTTTTTACAGAAAATAAAGGGACCAATTATTTGTAAGTTGCTTCGGTGCACTCACTTAGAAATGTTTACAGATTTCTATGCAAAGTTACCCCTTCCAACAAAAGTTTATTCTGATTTCTTATTTGATCCATTGAGAGAATAGAGAATAGAATTAGTTGATCGTACATGTATAAGAATATCATTTTTAAATAACGTTAAGATTCATGCAAAATTTTAAGAGAGTTGTACTGAAAGCAAAACTCATAAAATTAATGCCAGTCGATTTCTTTTTTCAGCCATTAGACTGTAATCACGGGGCACCGCATAAGCAAAAGGTGATGTTAAGTGCATCTCCAACGCTGACTCATCTGCCCGGCCTCTGGTTCTCCTCAGCCCGGCGCATCGTCCGTGGCCTCCGCCAACGTGTGTGCTTACCGCCGCCGTACGTATCATATTGGTTGATGTAGCATGTTCAGAGTGGATTGGAGAAGGCACCGCAGACTGGTTCTCCGGCGCGTGTTCGGCCGCGGCCGCCGGCTCGTCATCCGCGTCTGCCTCGCTATGGATGTACCATGCACATCCTCCTCCTTGGCATGATGCCTAGGTCCGCGTCGCTGCCTCTTCTAGTGCTGTCCGCGGCCGCCATGGGAGCTTGTACCAAGTGCTACGCCCGGTCCTCTTCTGCGACTCCCCCACAACGAGGTTCATGAAGATGGCCTCATCGACGTCTCGACCACAGGCCTTAGGACGACGACGTGTGGAAGTCAAGTGGACGGACTCCCGCCCCGGCGGCAGCGAAGGCAGAGGGTTATGCACACACGGCGCCAGGCTCATCCTCCGCGTCCGTGCGTCTCGGCTATGCACACACCGCGCCAGGCCCCTCCTCGGCGCCGTGCCCGCGTCCTTCGTCGGAGCGTGTACTCGCTGCCTCCTGGCTGTGCGTGTTGATGTAGTGGAGTGTGTTGGCGCGCATGAAAGAAGAAGGCACCGCCGGCCTGTTCTCCGGCGCGCGCCCGTCGTCGTCGTGGGACATCCGGAGCGCCGCACCCCGGCTGCGGATGGATAAGCAGGGCGCGCGCATGCGCGGCCGAGGTGGTTGAGTCGCTGCTGATTTTCTGGTTCGTTGTTGATGTAGTACATGCAAATAGAGTTTATCTCTTCAGCCTGGTACAATCTTATCCGCTCGGCTTGATCGATCTGAACTTCCGAACCTAGCCGGCGTACGTGGGCTCGAGCTGAATCTGCAGCCATGCATGGAAGACATGCAAGCTAAAGCATGGCTTAATAATGGGCTAGCAAAGTGTACGTTGAGTAGTTCATTATGTCTGACTAACTGCTTGTGTGTGCTAACTTGTCATTGTTAAAAAATAGAAACGCGTGCAGTCATGGTCATGGGCACTCCTTGCTCCATGTATATATGTTTGCATTACCATTTTTTTTATCATGCCCTGTGCACTAACCGTGTGGAAGTGTGTAACATTTATTCATATAAATGAAGAAATTATGGTAGAAATTTCAGCGAACATCAAAATATCCATACAAACCAGAGTATGTTCTTTATGCCAGGAGAAAACAAAACGTCCACGACTATGTATATACACGTATGTTCTCTCACGCAATTATGATTTTGATGTCGAAAATGCATTCGTCTCTTTCCCGCAAAAAAAAAAAAATGCCTTCGTCTCATCCTACAACGTGTCCAAGGCCAAGTCTTGTTCCTGTTATTCAAGGACAAGGAGTAGACTAGTGGAGATGGCGCGGGCTGCTAACTTGTGTCAAGCTTGCGTCTAGATGTTGATTTTACTGCCATTTGTTTTTCTTCTTGATGGATGCTATTTTCTTGGCTCGTGCTATTTGCTTTTGAAAGCTCAAACTCACCGGACGTGGATTTTTGGCTCTGGGAAGCATATGCTCTCTAATAAACAGCAAAATCAAAATAACTAGTAAATAAATTTTTAAAAAATAATGTTTTTGTAGATATTCATATTAGTGTAGCAAGTGTGCTTGACAATTTTTATGCTATATGTTATAGCAGTGATTCGTTGGTTAAAAAAACAAAATTAAGTGTAACATTTGGTGGTAACATTTGGCACTCGACTTCTTTTTTTCTGCACACGTTAAAATGCTCAAGTCTTTTCTCTAGAAATTTGCATGTACCGCTTGAACGTGACAACGAACACATCTATATTTCTTTTAAATGTGACATTTGTAAACATTGTTGGCATGCAGGAACACGTGTTGCCTGGAGCCAAAATGGATTTTTGAAAACTCACCAAGACACCAACCAAATTAACTGGAGCTGAGCTTGGGTTGGCAGGAAGCCAGAGAACAGGTGAATGTGTGTGCTGCAGGGTAAAACATGCTCGAAAGTTTCTCTAAGTCGATCACATATTTTATTTCTCAGAAAAAGTCCGACAGATGCTTCTACACATTCCCATCGCCATCACGTGGCAACCACAGCCGGGCAAACAAAGGCCGACTGGTCACGCGGCAAGAGAGAGCCCGGACAAACAAAGAAAAAAAAAAGAATTAGAAGACCTATCGGAGGCGGCGGGTTGGCCCGGCTGTACGGCGGCTTGCCGAACCGCCACTCCGTCTTCGACAGCTTGCAGTTGGAGAAGAAGTTCATCATGCGGACCACCTCAACGTCCGGCATCACCTTGATGGACAGCCGGCATGGATCCCGGCGCCCACTCATGTTGCTGATGATGTGGGGTCGGGCTTGAAGAGGAAGCACTCGGCGCTACACGAAGGCGGCCAGCAGGTCTGAAGCCCTGAGGCCCTCTGACTCCATCATCTCGTGAAGCAGGGCGAGAGCGGTGGAGGAGGCGACCGATAGGTTCTTTGGCCGGAACCGCCAGCTGGTGCGGGGATCGGCAGGCGGGCCGGCTACGTAAGCCGGCAAGTTGATGTAGTCCCGCGGCGAGTTGACGTTCTCGACGTAGAAATACAACTTGTGCCACAGCTTGGCAGACTGCAGAATGGCGAGGGTCGGGAAGCGGATCCCAGATCCGGAGCGACGCACCGCGACGCAGGCACCGCACTGGGCCACCTCGTTCTTGGCGGCGGTGCCGAGCTTGATGTAGAAGAGCTCTGCCCACAACTCGAGTGTGGGGAGCGTGCCGAGTTAGCCCTTGCATAAGGTGACGAAGGCGGAGAGCAGCACCACCGTGTTTGGAGCAAGGTGGTGGGGCTGCACTCCATAGAAATCCATGAACGAGCGAAGGAATCCGCTCGCTGGAAGGCCGAAGCCATGGAGGAAGTGCGACCGGAAGACAATGCGCTCGCCATCTTCCGGCGCCGACAAGATCTCCCTTTTTGGGGGGGGGGGAGGGGGGGGGACGCGCACCTTGACGTTCGACGAATGGGGGAGCCACCGCGTCTAGTGGAGGAACCTCCAAGTGCCCGTCGTGGACATTGGAGCCGTCCCAGTTGATGAAGCTATGTACCTAGGGTAGGGTCATGGACCTGACCCAGACATCCTACCCTAAGACAGCACCCTAAAGCCAGGATCATTCAAAGAGTATCATCATCCACTCGACCATAGACGTTCCACTCGGAAGAGTCAATGTCACTCGACCGTCACAAAAGTCACTCGACGGGCAGAAGAGCTAAAGTCACTCTACACGAACAACGGTCGAGTATTTACTTGTAGGCTTAATTGTCATTTATAGCACCTAAATACATGCGTTACCAGTAACGTCTCCATCTTTATGTACTTTAAACCCTTTGTAACTGAGGGCGAGAGGGGTCTGGCGAACTCTATATAAGCAACCCCCCTCCTCAGGGACAAGGGTTCACACCCCCTATAACTCACACGCATATAATCCAGTCGACCGCCTCCGGGCTCCGAGACGTAGGGCTGTTAATTCCTCCGAGAAGGGCCTGAACTCGTAAAACTCGCGTGTACAACTCCTCCATAGCTAAGATCTTTGCCTCTACATCCCTACCCCCTATCTTACTGTCAGACTTAGAACCACGACAGTTGGCGCCCACTGTGGGGCAGGTGTCTTAGCGACTTGTTGGAGAAGTTGCGATTTTTCCGATCCCCATCAACATGGTTTCGGGCGGAGGTTTGGCCGAGGGCCACGAGATCCGTCTCGGTGCGCTCGTATTCGTCGCCGACGACTCCGCTTGGCTCCAAGAAGCGCCACTTGGGGGGTGTCCTCCTACGGCAGCCATCGACTCAGTATCGGTCGGCTCCTGTGCCGACCTCGCTCCCTGCAGCCCGCCGGAGCAAGCGTTCCGGTCGATCGAGGCTTCAGCGGTGGGTGAAGCATGCGGTGGCTCACCAGTCGGCCACCCCCCAAGTCGCGGCAATCGAGCCCGACGAAACTCTCTACGGCCTGTTCGACCTGTCGACTGGCTCCATAGAGACTGCATCCGAGTGTGACAGCAGCGACCCCGCGGCGGAAGTTTTGATGGTTAATGGACCACGTAGTCCTCCTAGCTTCACCCGTGAGGACATGGGCGATGGTGGAGGCGATCCGTCGCGTGTCCACGAAGAGTACCGACCCGAACCCCTCTCTTCGCAGAGGAGGGAGGAACTTCACCGCCGGAACATGGATGCACTTCACACTCCTATCGTTGGAGAAACCCCTGAGGCCCAGGCCTTGGAGAAGGCGTGTCTGGCCAACTTGGCTGAGCGCACTCGACTGGAGAACCTCCAGCGCGCACTCGACGAGCGTGCTCCGGGATCCAGTCGACGTCAACTTTTTCCACCTCCGACTCAGGTATACCGAACTCCAATCTGGAATCTCGCAGCTGCGGCCCGAATAGCGGAGTCAATTCAACCTTCCCAGTCGGAAGCTGGTCGAGGTTTGGTGCAGATCCGCGCTTTGCTCCGGGCCGCGGGAGAGCAGAATACAGTAGTATCTCAGTCGCGGAATAGGATTCACAGCAGATCCGTGGTAGCAGACAAAGTCCAGTCGGCTCACAGCCCAAGATCGCCCCCGAGGCGTGAGGGACGTGGAGACCGATGAGATCAGTACAGAAACCATGAGCAGTATGATCACCGACTCGATCACGATGATCGTCGTCGAGTGCCCACGCCTCCCCCAAGGAGTGGATCATACGTGCCTCCGCAGCAGGATGATAGACATCCTCACAGTGGTGGGCGAAGGATTCCAGTCGACCCCAGGGAACCGGGCTTTGATGTGAGATCTATTCTCGTTCAGGGTCTGGTCGACAGAAACAGAGCTCACAGAGAAGGCCCCGACAAAGATTTTCCAACCAGCAGCAGAGTGCATGTCTCAGGTCCAGAGTGCTTCAGCAGAGCCATCAGGGCTGCGGTGATTCCTCCCAACTTCAGGTTGGTGACTGGAGTCAGTAAGTTCACTGGTGAGTTCAAGCCTGACACTTGGCTTGAGGATTACAGAGTGGCTGTGCAGATTGGCGGTTGCAATGATGAAGTGGCCATGAAGCACATTCTTTTGATGTTAGAGGGCTCGGCCAGGGCGTGACTGAATCAGTTAGCTCCTGGTAGTATTTATACTTGGGAAGATCTTTCTCGAGTATTTGTCAGAACATTTGAAGGTACTTGCAAGCGGCCAGCAGGGTCGACAGAATTACAGTGTTGCGTTCAGAAACCGAATGAAACTTTGAGGGATTATATCCAGAGATGGATCACGTTGCACCACACGGTGGAGAATGTGTCAGATCACCAAGCAATTTGTGCCTTCAAAGAAGGCGTTAAGTATCGGGAGTTGAATCTGAAATTCGGTCGGACAGGAGATATGACTCTGACTCGGATGATGGAGATTGCCACCAAGTATGCTAATGGTGAAGAAGAAGACCGACTGCGGAGTGGCAAGCACAAAACAGTCGCCCATGAAACCAGAGGAGGGAACTCCAGTCGGAAGCAGAAGCGCAAAGCCGAGCCAGCTGCTCCTGGAGAAGCCTTAGCCGTAACTCAAGGGAAGTTCAAGGGGAAACCCAAAGGACCGTGGAACCCCAAGAAAGTAAAAGATCAGGATGGAAATGATGTACTAGATTGACCATGCCGCATTCACACCAAGAAAGATGAAGAGGGAAATTTCATTTACCCAAAGCATACCACTCGACAGTGTCGACTCCTAATTCAGCAATTCCAAGGGAAACAGCCCAAGGAAAAGGAGAAGGAAGCGGACAAAGTTGAGGACGAGGAAGGGGACGATGATGGTTACCCCCACGTCAATTCCACTCTGATGATTTTCGCTAATGTTGAGAGTAAGAGTCGACTGAAAGTCATCAATAGAGAGGTGAACATAGTCGCCCCGATTACACCCAGTTATTTGAAGTGGTCTCAGACTGCCATTACATTCGACCAGTCCAATCACCCGCCGCATATAGCCACCCCTGGGAGGCAAGCGCTGGTGGTCGACCCAGTGGTCGAAGGTACTCGATTGACTAAAGTTCTGATGGATGGTGGCAGTGGTCTGAATATACTGTATGCAGAGACGTTGAAAGAAATGGGCATTCTGATGTCCAGACTCAGTGAAAGCAATATGAGTTTCCATGGAGTCATTCCTGGCAAGAAGGCTGCATCACTCGGCCAGATCGCCCTTGATGTAGTATTCGGAGATTCCAAGAATTACCGCAAAGAAAAGTTGACATTTGAAGTTGTGGATTTCCAGAGTGCTTATCATGCTATTCTGGGTAGGCCAGCCTATGCACGTTTTATGGCTCGACCATGTTACGTGTACCTCAAATTGAAGATGCCTGGTCCCAAAGGGGTGATCACTATCACTGGCAATCAAAAGAAGGCAGAAGAGTGCTTCCAGAAAGGTTCAAAGATCGCCGATGCACAGATGGCAGTAGTAGAATTGTAGGAATATCAAAAAATGCAGATCCGAGTGATTTTTTTGCGAGCTAAGAAGCCTGCCACGGATTCAGCATTCCAGTCGTCTGCCGAAACAAAGTTGATTCACATTCACCCGACGGATCCTAATGCTGCACCGACTCACATTTCAACAACTCTCAACTCCAAATAGGAAGAAGCGCTCATCCAGTTCCCCCGTGAGAACTGGGACATTTTTGCATGGAAACCTTCTGACATGACAGGTGTTCCCAGGGGACTGGCTGAGCATCGTTTGCGATTCGACCCAAAAGTGAAACCAGTCAAAGAACATCTTCGACGGTCCGCCGTACAAAAGGGGAAGGCAATCAGTGAAGAAGTGGCTCGACTTCTAGCAGCTGAGTTCATCTGAGAAATTTACCACTCCGAGTGGTTAGCTAATGTTGTCATGGTCCCAAAGAAGGACGACTCACTTCGCATGTGCATCGACTTCAAACATATCAATCGGGCCTGCCCGAAAGATCACTTTCCTCTCCCTTGCATCGACCAAATACTCGACTCGACCGCGAAGTGTGAACGTTTGTCCTTTTTGGATGCTTATTCCGGGTATCATCAGATCCGTCTGTATAGACCCGATGAGATAAAAATAGCTTTCATCATCCCATTTGGGTGCTTCTGTTATGTCACTATGCCATTCGGTTTGAAGAACGCCGGAGCCACAATTATGCGGATGATTCAGAAGTGTTTGCTCACTCAGATCAGTCGGAACGTGGAAGCATACATGGATGACATTGTGGTCAAGTCACGTAAAGGTTCCGACCTACTAGCTGACCTAGCTGAAACCTTTGCCAACCTCAGAAGGTATGATATCAAACTTAATCCATCAAAATGCACGTTTGGAGTTCCAGGCGGAAAATTACTCGGTTTTCTCGTTTCCGAACGAGGGATCGACGCTAACCCAGAGAAAGTGGGTGCCATACTCTGGATGAAACGCCCCGTGCGTGTGCATGATGTCCAGAAGCTTACTGGTTGTTTGGCCGCCCTAAGTCGATGTAGCGACCAGACCTCAAACGGTCTGATCTCTATGCTCCGGTGTCATCCCTGGATCAGTAATGCTGACACCACACAGTACTCGGAGGATTTATAACAGAGTAGCAATCACACACGTATTACATCGAGTGTCTCAATAGAGAACTTATTACAATAAATATGGCTTAAGGCCATCTAATAACGATAACAACGGAAGTCTTGGAAGATAAGTGAGTCCATCAACTCCAACGGCATCACTGAGTATAGAACCACGACCTAAAAACTCCTTAATCATCGTCTGAAAAGTCTGCAACATTAACGTTGCAGCCCGAAACGGGTCAGCACATGGAATATGCTGCCAAGGTAACACATAGAGAGTAATGGAATGAAATAGCTATACTATATGCATATTTGGCTGGTGGAAAGCTATATGGTTACAGTTTTGCGTAAAGCCAATTTTCCCCTACTACAAAAGAATAAATTTATTTAACTATCATGGTAGTTGTTAAACATTGAGAATGGTTGACAGCATCCTCAATCCCAATTAAACATCATCATTACAAAACCCAACAAAATTAATTTAGAGTAACATGTTGAGATTCACATGATAATCCAGGTACTAGATACTCAAGATGTCCATAACCTGGGACACGGCTAACCATGATTAGTTTATTACACTCTGCAGAGGTTTGTGCACTTTTCCCCACAAGACTCGATCGCCTCCGTTTGGTTTCTCGCACTACATGGTGTTTGAGAAGACGGATGACCGAGACACAGTCTTTCAGAAGCGCTAGCACCTTACGATGGATAGACCGTTACACCTACTTTCTCCTACATCTGCTAGTCTACCCTGTAAGAGTTTGCATGACTTAATCAACTATGCCAGAGCCCATAATGGCTTGTGGCTGCACACGGAAGTTTCTAGTATGAATAATCTCATGACCCCTTTGAGCCTGGGTGGCGGTCCAAAAGAAACAGGCAATCCTGGAATACCCAGGTACCTCAATCCACCCAGATGTGTGTTTAAGTTTCCACCTTAGACAAACCATTAATTAACAAACTCACATCTGTCATGGATTTCACTCACCCAATCCACGTCTACTAGCATAGCATAGCATAATGGCAAACGTAGAAGTAACTCCCAAAGGTTTGATAATAAAACAGGTAATAGGTACTACCTCAACTACTTCCCATCCCACAATTTAATTAGATCCTAATCATGCGATGTCTGAGGATTGATCTAATGCAATAAAACTGTGTAGTAGAAAAGGTATGATCAAAGTGTTACTTGCCTTGCTAATGATTCGCGAAACCTAGAGATTTGAAGTAACAGGCGGCGCACTCCGGGTATTCTATCACAGATAAACAAACAAGCATACAATAAGTACTCATCTAATGCACAGGTAAAAGTCAAATAAGAGATCTAATCAGAAAGTTCAACTTAAGAACTCCCGTTTGCAAAAAGAATCAAATCAAACGAAGCAACGAAAATCAAACGGCGAAACAAAACAACTTCGTTCTACTAATCTGAATCTAAGTCAAATTTTACAGTAGCAAAAACTAGTTTAAGTTGGTTAAACGGATAGAGGGTTTCGAGACAAAACTCCAGGCGCTTGAATCGCCTGATTCCGATAAACGAGCGAAAAGTTATACTAAAATGAAAATCGGATCAGAAATCGCGATGAGAAAAATCGCGGATTTAATCCAAGAAAAAGAAAAACGGCGAACGTTCGCTAGAACGAACGAATGGAAGAACGCTTGCTAATTAAATAAATCGGAAAACCGATCTATTTTAAAAAATCAAAACTAAAAAAACTGACAAAAAACCGACGAAAAAACTGAACGGTTTTTCGAAGAAAAAAACGGCGGCGCGGATTTCGAGGCGAGGCGAACCTCGGGCGGCGGGTCGGC
>NC_041382.1:606680647-606688534 GCF_002162155.2 Triticum dicoccoides | reverse complement strand
CGGGCGGCGGCGGCGGCTCGGGCGGGGCTGGGGCTAGGGTTTCGGCCCGGGGGTGGGCCGGCTTATAAAGGCTAGTAGGGCCGGAGTCCTAGTCGGACACGGCCCGTAGGTCGGTGCGATTCTTTTTAAATAATTACGCACAGAAGAAAAATAAAAAGAAATACTAAACGGACTCCAAAAATTCCGAAGTAAATTTTCCCGGGCTTCTAAAATGAAGCCGCACAAGGTGAACATTTATTTGGGGCCTAAATGCAATTTTGAAAAATGCACATTTTTCCTAAATTCAAATAAAATAACGAAAAACTCCGAAATAAAATCTTATTTGATTTTATTATTAAATCCTCAATATTTCTTTATTTTGGGAAAGTCATTTTATTCCCTCTCTCATATTTTTGTAATAGAGATAATTGATGATAAAATAATTAAAATCAAATGATCCTATTCTCAAAATTTGAGAAAACTCAAATATGAAAAATAATGAATTTCCCAACTCTCTCCGTGGGTCCTTGAGTTGCGTAGAAATTTCTAGGATCAAAACCAAAAGCAAATAAAATATGATATGCAATGATGATCTAATGTATAACATTCCAAATTGAAAATTTGGGATGTTACAAACCTACCCCCCTTAAGATGAATCTCGCCCTCGAGATTCAGATTGGCTAGAAAATAGGTGAGGATGGTCATTAAGCAAATCTTCCTCTCGTTCCCAGGTGGCTTCATCCTCCGTGTGGTGGCTCCACTGAACTTTGCAAAACTTGATAACCTTGCTGCGAGTGACTCGGCTGGCAAACTCGAGAATCTTAATTGGTTTCTCCTCATAGGTCAAATCGTGATCCAACTGAATTTCTTCCAATGGCACTGTGTCTCTCAAGGGTATGTCAGCCATCTCCGCGTGGCACTTCTTCAACTGAGAAACGTGGAACACATCATGAACTCCTGACAATCCTTCGGGCAATTCCAACTTGTAGGCCACTTCTCCCATACGCTCCAAAACTCGATATGGTCCTACAAATTGTGGCGCTAACTTTTCCTTAACACCAAAACGCTTTGTTCCCCGAAGTGGCGTTACTCGAAGATAAGCTCTATCTCCGACTTCATAAACTGTCTCCTTGCGTTTTGAATCTGCATAACTCTTCTGCCTGGACTGGGCTATCTTGAGCCTATCGCGAATCAATTTCACCTTCTGTTCAGACTCCTTAATCAAGTCAGGTCCAAACAACTGGCGGTCTCCAACTTCATCCCATGACAACGGTGTCCTGCACCTCCTTCCATACAAGGCTTCGAAAGGGGGCATCTTTAAACTGGTTTGGTAATTGTTGTTGTAAGAGAATTCTGCATATGGAAAATTGTCGTCCCAACTAGATCCGTAATCTAGCGCACAAGCTCTCAGCATATCCTCCAAAATCTGATTGACTCTCTCGGTCTGTCCATTTGTCTGTGGATGAAAAGCTGTATTGAATTCTAGCCTGGTACCCAAAGTTTCATGCAACTGCTTCCAGAACTTTGAGGTAAACTGGGTTCCTCTATCTGATATGATACTCCTCGGAACTCCATGCAAACATACGATTCTGGTCATGTATATCTTTGCCAACTTAGCACTTGTATACGTGGTCTTTACCGGGATGAAATGAGCTACTTTCGTCAACCGATCAACTATAACCCAAATCGAGTCATAGCGTGAACGAGTCCTGGGTAATCCCGTGATAAAATCCATGCCTAACTTATCCCACTTCCATTTGGGTATTGGCAATGGCTGTAGCAATCCTGCTGGCTTCTGATGCTCTGCCTTTACTCTCTGACATACATCACAAACTGCTACATATTCCGCAATATCCTTCTTTATTCCGGTCCACCAGAAAATATCCTTCAAATCCAAATACATCTTGGTATTTCCTGGGTGAATCGAATATGGTGAATCGTGTGCCTCTTGCAGAATTAGCTTCCTAATCTCCGGGTCATTGGGCACATAAACACGGTCTTCAAACCATAGGGTGTCGTGCTCATCCTCACGAAATCCTTTAGCCTTTCCTTTGCTTATTTTCTCCTTTATAGAGGCAATCTCCTTGTCAGTCTTCTGAGCTTCTCTGATTCTGTCCATCAAACTTGACTGAATCTCCAATGCTGCTACATAGCCTCTCGGAACTATTTCCAAACATAACTCTCGAAGATTTTCGGCTAACTCCCTTGGGATTTCTCCCGTCATTAATGTATTAACATGGCTCTTACGGCTTAATGCGTCAGCTACTACATTAGCCTTTCCGGGATGATAATGCAATCTCATATCATAATCCTTGATGAGCTCCAACCATCTCATTTGTCTGAGGTTTAACTCCTTCTGCGTGAAAATGTACTTCAAACTCTTATGATCCGTGTACACCTCACAATGGTTTCCAATGAGGAAATGTCTCCAAGTCTTCAATGCATGCACTATGGCTGCTAATTCCAAATCATGCGTAGCATAATTCAACTCATGAGGTTTCAGTTGTCTTGAGGCATATGAAACAACTCTCCCTTCCTGCATAAGCACTGCTCCAAGTCCTCGACGTGAAGCGTCGCAGTACACCTCATAATCTTTGGTCTGATCTGGCAAAATCAACACTGGTGAAGTAACCAAGCGTTTCTTCAACTCCTGGAAACTAGCTTCACATTCCTCAGTCCATTTGAACTTGGTATCCTTCTTCAATAACTCTGTCATAGGCTTTGCAATCTTGGAGAAATTCTCAATGAATCTCCGGTAGTATCCTGCGAGTCCAAGAAAACTCGGTATCTCTCCAACCGCGGTTGGTGCTTCCCACTTGGTCACGGTATCAACTTTAGTGGGATCAACTGCTATTCCTTCTCCGGATATAACGTGTCTGAGGAATCCTACTTCCTTCAACCAAAACTCACATTTGCTGAACTTGGCATACAACTGATGTTCTCTGAGCTTACCAAGTACCAAATGCAAATGCTCTTTATGCTCCTCTTCATTTTCGAGTAAACCTGAATATCATCAATGAACACCATGACGAACTTATCCCAGAACTCCATAAACACTTTATTCACCATGTTCATAAAGTATGCAGGTGCGTTAGTCAGGCCAAATGACATAACGGTATACTCGTACAGCCCATACCTGGTGGTAAAAGCTGTCTTAGGTATATCCTGTTCCCGAATCTTCAGCTGGTGGTATCCTGATCGCAAATTGATCTTGGAAAATACCTTAGCTCCTTGCAATCGATCAAATAGATCATTGATCATTGGTAGTGGGTACTTATTCTTGATTGTTACTTCATTCAATCCTCGATAATCGACAACCATCCTTAACGATCCATCCTTCTTATCCACTAGAAGTACTGGTGATCCCCAAGGCGAAGAACTTGGGCGAATATAACCTTTATCCAGTAACTCCTTAATCTGCTTCTTAATTTCCACCAAATCCTTTGCAGGCATCCTGTATGGTATCTTTGATATTGGCCCTGTGCCTAGCAATAGCTCAATCAAAAACTCAATATCTCTATCCGGAGGCATGCCTGGTAACTCCTTTGGAAATACTTCAGGGAAATCCCTTACCACTGGTACTTCCTCCTGCACGACTCCTGTTAAAAAATTTACTTGAGTCCCTTTTGGCGCATCTCGGGATACATATTTGATCCTTCTCCCTTCTGGGGTAGTAAGCAAAATTGTCTTACTGGCGCAATCGATGTTTCCTCCATACATCGACAGCCAATCCATACCCAGAATTACATCCAATCCTTGTGATTCCAAAATGATTAAATCCGAGGGAAACACATGCCTACCAATACTCAATGGCACTTGAAAACATCCTTGACTGGCCATATACTCCGCTCCTGGTGAGCTTACTAGCATAGGTGTTCTAAGAACCTTAGTGGGCAAGTTATGCTTATCCACAAATCCCCTTGATATGTATGAATGCGATGCACCAGTATCAAAAAGAATGAGTGTAGTAAATGACTTAACCAAAAACTTACTGATTACGGCATCCGGCTGCTCTTCAACCTCCTCCACGTTAATGTGGTTCACATGTCCCCTGTTGAAAGGGTTCGGCTTCTTCCCAGAGCTTCCATTGCCATTCTGGCCTTCAGGACATTCATTGGCATAATGTCCGGTCTTCTGACACTTAAAGCAAGTGACTTGGCTCAGGTCCTTCTTGGCTGGGGTTGATGGGTTGGTGCGATTCTGGCCGTTGCTTCCTCCATTCCCATTACCATTCTTGGTGCCATTGTGATTGTGCGAGCTACCTCCTCCATGGGTATGCTGAAAATGTCCTCCCGATCTAGGGGTAAAACATGGCTTCTGCTGAGCTCCTGAATTGTACTTTCCTCGTCCATACTTCCTCTTGCGGTTCTCAATTTGTTGCTGCTTGCGTTCAATCATAAGAGCACGATCTACCAACTCCTGGTAGTTGTTGAAGGTTGCTACCATCAACTGCATGCTCAACTCATCATTCAGTCCTTCCAGAAACTTCTCCTGCTTAGCTGCATCCGTAGCAACGTCATCTAGGGCATAACATGCTAGCTTACTAAAGTCCTGCACATACTGGCCAACTGTCCGTCCTCCTTGGCGTAAGTTGCGAAACTCACGCTTCTTCATGGCCATAGCTCCTGTTGAAACATGGGCAGTACGGAAAGCCTGTTGAAACTGGTCCCATGTGACAGCGTCGACAGGGAAAGTGGCTATGAAATTCTCCCACCATGATGTTGCGGGTCCTTCAAGCTGATGTGCGGCAAACTTTACCTTCTCCGCATCTATGCATCCTACTGTGGTCAATTCTCTAGATGTCTTGCGGAGCCAATCATCTGCTACTATCGGCTCGATGCTACTGGAAAACACCAGCGGATTCAGCCTAAGAAAAAGGGCTAAGTGATCAACAGGTGGTGGTGGTGGTGGTGGTGGGTTGTTGTTGTTGTTCCCCTGATTCTGATTATGGACTAGCAACTGCATCCATGTGTCCTGCTGCTGGATCAACTGGGTGAGCTCCGGTGGAAAGGTAAATCCGGGGTCATGTCTCGGAGGCATCTGAGGGTTTAGAAAAGATGAGAGTTAAGAATAGAGGGGGTCTAAAGAGAAAACACTACCCATATGCACATGAGGCAAAGCAAACAATTCACTTCATTCAATCAAACAAGGGCATACAATCAATCTAATTATCGCAAAAGTGCTCGGACTACTATATTTACATGGTGGACTACTACTACTGATGAGATGGTCTACTAGAAATATTCTTCGGTTGCAGACTCCATGATATCTGCTCCTGCTTTATCAACATAGTCATCATCGCTATCATCTGGGTCCGAGTCGGTGTCATCGATGATGATGTAGTCTTCCGGGCGAATCTCCTTGGGTTCTTCGTCTTCATCTACTGGTGTAGGGCCTCCCATAAATATTCCGATCTTCATTGTTAGGTCGACATTCTTATCCATTAATACTTCAATTACTTCTTCATAATCTTCACGTGTAGCCTTAAGTTCTTCCTCCAGTTCCTTGATTCTTGTCCTTGCCTTCTTCAGGTCTATCATGTTGGCGCACATCTGGTTCTCCTGTCGTCGAATGTGCTGGTTTAATTCCTGGATAAAAGCTGCAATTGATCTATCCTTCCTGGTGCTGATCATCTCCCAGTGCTCATCTCGACGCCCACAAATCTGGTAGATGGTATCCTTGAGATCATTGCGGTAGACTTTTCCAATGTGTCCCATGGCAATGTGAGCTGCCATGCTCTTTCCTACACTCCAAGTTGGTGCATCAAAAGAAAACTCTATGGGCTCAGTGACTGGCATGAACGTCCTTCCTGGAACTTGAACTTGAATCATCCAGCACTCTTCCTTAGGTAAAGTGGCGTTGTAGGTTCCGGTGAAGCTTAGTACTCCTATGTTCAGGTATCTAGTGACTTCCTTCAGGTGACGTCCAAAGGGTGTATCTTCATCTGGTTGCGTGAACTTGTTCCTTGCATCCGCCATCCTAAAGAGTAGAAAAGATGACAGGTCAGAAGAGAAGAGAGTGAATAGTGATCTAGGTCTTTAGCTTAGTGGTCGTGTCCTACAGTCAGCGTGTGCTCCGATACCATCTCTGTAGCGACCAGACCTCAAACGGTCTGATCTTTGTGCTCCGGTGTCATCCCTGGATTAGTAATGCTGACACCACACAGTACTCGGAGGATTTATAACAGAGTAGCAATCACACACTTATTACATCGAGTGTCTCAATAAAGAACTTATTACAATAAATATGGCTTAAGGCCATCTAATAACGATAACAGCGGAAGGCTTGGAAGATAAGTGAGTCCATCAACTCCAACGGCATCACTGAGTATAGAACCACGACCTAAAAACTCCTTAATCGTCGTCTGAAAAGTCTGCAACATTAACGTTGCAGCCCGAAATGGGTCAGCACATGGAATATGCTGGCAAGGTAACACATAGAGAGTAATGGAATGAAACAGCTATACTATATGCATATTTGGCTGGTGGAAAGCTCTATGGTTACAGTTTTGCATAAAGCCAATTTTTCCCTACTACAAAGGAATAAATTTATTTAACTATCATGGTAGTTGTTAAACATTGAGAATGGTTGACAGAATCCTCAATCCCAATTAAACATCATCATTACAAAACCCAACAAAATTAATTTAGGGTAACATGTTGAGATTCACATGATAATCCAGGTACTAGATACTCAAGATGTCCATAACCGGGGACACAGCTAACCATGATTAGTTTATTACACTCTCAAGAGGTTTTCGCACTTTTCCCCACAAGACTCGATCACCTCCGTTTGGTTTCTCGCACTACATGGTGTTTGAGAAGACGTATGACCAAGACAAAGTCTTTCAGAAGCGCTAGCACCTTACGATGGATTGATCGTTACACCTACTTTCCCCTACATCTGCTAGTCTACCCTGTAAGAATTTGCACGACTTAATCAACTATGCCAGAGCCCATAATGGATTGTGGCTGCACATGGAAGTTTCTAGTATGAATAATCTCATGATCCCTTTGAGCCTGGGTGGCGGTCCAAAAGAAACAGGCAATCCTGGAATACCCAGGTATCTCAATCCACCTAGATGTGTGTTTACATTGCCACCTTAGATAAACCATTAATTAACAAACTCACATCTGTCATGGATTTCACTCACCCAATTCACGTCTACTAGCATAGCATAGCATAATCAAACGTAGAAGTAACTCCCAAAGGTTTGATAATAAAACAGGTAATAGGTACTACCTCAACTATTTCCTATCCCACAATTTAATTAGATCCTAATCATGCAATGTGTGAGGATTGATCAAATGCAATAAAACTGGATAGTAGAAAAGGTATGATCAAAGTGTTACTTGCCTTGCTGATGATCCGCGAAACCTAGAGATTCGAAGTAACAAGCGGCGCACTCCGGGTATTCTATCATAGACAAACAAACAAGCATACAATAAGTACTCATCTAATGCACAGATAAAAGTTAAATAAGAGATCTAACTAGAAAGTTCAACCTAAGAACTCCGGTTTGCAAAAAGAATCAAATCAAACGAAGCAACGAAAATCAAACGGTGAAAGAAAACAACTTCGTTCTACTAATCTGGATCTAAGTCAAATTTTATAGTAGCAAAAACTGGTTTAAGTTGGTTAAACGGATAGAGGGTTTCGAGACGAAACTCCAGGCGCTTGAATCGCCTGATTCCGATAAACGAGCGAAAAGTTATACTAAAACGAAAATCGGATCAGAAATCACGATCAGAAAAATCGCGAATTTAATCCGAGAAAAAGAAAAAACGATGAATGTTCGCTAGAATGAACGAATGGACCAACGCTCGCTAATTAAATAAATCGGAAAACCGATCTATTAAAAAAACCGAAACTAAAAAAAACGACGAAAAACCGAACGGTTTTTCGAAA
>NC_041382.1:606664616-606680241 GCF_002162155.2 Triticum dicoccoides | reverse complement strand
GGCGCGGCGGGCGGCGGCAGCGACGGTGGGCGGCGGCGCGAGCGGGCCGCGGCGGCGGCTCGGGTGGGGCTGGGGCTAGGGTTTCGGCCCGGGGGTGGGCCGACTTATAAAGGCTAGTTGGGCTGGAGTCCTAGTCGGATATGGCCTGTAGGTCGGTGTGATTTTTTTAAATAATTACGCGCAGAAGAAAAATAAAAAGAAATACTAAACGGACTCTAAAAATTCCAAAATAAATTTTCCCGGGCTTCTAAAATCAAGTCGCACAAGGTGAACATTTATTTGAGGCCTAAATGCAATTTTGAAAAACACACATTTTTCCTAAATTCAAATAAAATAACGAAAAACTCCGAAATAAAATCTTATTTGATTTTATTATTAAATCCTCAATATTTCTTTATTTTGGGAAAGTCATTTTATTCCCTCTCTCATATTTTTGTAATAGAGATAACTGATGATAAAATAATTAAAATCAAATGATCTTATTCTCAAAATTTGAGAAAGCTCAAATATGAAAAATAATGAATTTCCAAACTCTCTCCGTGGGTCCTTGAGTTGCGTAGAAATTTCTAGGATCGAAACCAAAAGCAAATAAAATATGATATGCAATGATGATCTAATGTATAATATTCCAAATTGAAAATTTGGGATGTTACAGTCGATTCATTTCTCGCCTGGGTGAAAAGGCGCTGCCTCTTTACCGACTGATGAAGAAGTCAGATAAGTTCGAGTGGACTCCCGAAGCTGATGCAGCATTTGCAGAGCTTAAAGCCCTGCTTTCCACCCAGCAGGTGCTTGCTGCACCAATCAGCAAAGAGCCTTTACTGCTTTACATTGCAGCCACTGGACAAGTCGTTAGTACAGTACTTACGGTCGAGCGGGAAGAAGAAGAAGGAAAAGCCTACAAAGTTCAGCGCCCAGTATACTATGTCTCTGAAGTTTTGACTCCATCAAAGCAAAGATATCCACATTATCAGAAGCTTGTTTATGGGATTTATATGACCACGAAGAAGGTTGCACATTACTTCTCTGATCACTCCATTACAGTCGTCAGCGACGCTCCATTGTCAGAGATTCTGAACAACAGTGATGCAACTGGTCGAGTGGCAAAGTGGGCGATTGAACTCCTTCCTTTAGATATCAAGTTTGAGGCAAAGAAAGCTATCAAGTCCCAAGCAATAGCAGATTTCCTCGTCGAGTGGATCGAACAGCAACTGCCGACTCAAGTTCACTCGGAACACTGGACCATGTTCTTTGATGGTTCCAATATGCTGAATGGTTCCGGTGCTGGGGTGGTACTGGTGTCCCCCCGAGGAGACAAGCTCAGATATGTCCTTCAGATTCACTTTGATTCCTCCAATAACGAAGCAGAATATGAAGCACTCTTGTATGGGTTGCGTATTGCCATCTCACTCGGCGTCCGTTGCCTCATGGTCTATGGCGACTCAGATTTGGTAGTCAATCAAGTGATGAAGGAGTGGGACGTCAGAAGCCCAGCCATGACTGGTTATTGCAACGCGGTGAGGAAGTTGGAAAAGAATTTTGAGGGGTTAGAGCTCCATCATATACCCCGACTGAAAAATCAAGCAGCAGATGATTTAGCAAAGATAGGCTCCAAGAGAGAATCCATTCCCAGTAATGTGTTCCTAGAGCATATTCATGCACCTTCAGTTCAAGAAGATCCCTTCACTGAAGAACCCCCATAGCCTAAGAGTGCCACAGATCTGACTGAAGTCGAGGTCCCAGCCATGGTCGACTTGATCATGGAGGTGTTAGTCATCATTCCTGACTGGACAGTGCCATACATTGCATATATCCTTAGGACAGAGCTCCCGGAGGACGAAGAAGAGGCTCGACAGATTGTCCGTCGATCCAAGGCCTTTACTGTAATAAGAGTACAGCTGTTCAGAGAAAGTGCACCCGGGGTCAGCCAGAAACGCATAACGCCAGAAGAAGGTCAAGTGATCCTCCACGACATCCATTCGGGGACCTGTGGTCACCATTGTGGCTAAAGCATACTAAGCTGGATTTTATTGGCCACGAGCAAATGAAATGGCGATAGATATAGTCGACAGATGCGAAGGCTGCCAGTTCTACTCCAATATGTCGCACAAACCTGCATCAGCCCTGAAGACCATTCCACTCGTCTGGCCCTTTATTGTTTGGGGATTGGACATGGTTGGTCCACTAAAGACTGGTAGGAGTGGCTTTACTCACGTGCTTGTAGCATTCGACAAGTTTGCCAAATGGATCGAAGCCAAGCCTATTAAGAATCTTGAAGCTAGTACTGCTGTCAGCTTCATCAGAGAGTTGATATTCAGATATGGGGTTCGGCATAGCATCATCACTGACAGCGGATCAAACTTCGATTCTGATGAGTTCAGAACCTTCTGCGCCTCACAAGGCACACAAGTAGACTATGCTTCAGTCGCCCATCCCCAGTCGAATGGACAAGCAGAAAGTGCAAATGGCCTGATTCTCAAAGGACTGAAACCCCGACTGATGCGAGATCTCAAGCACGCAGCGGGCGCCTGGGTTGATGAACTTCCATCAGTTCTTTGGGGATTGAGGACAACCCCTAATCGGTCGGCTGGCTGAACTCCATTCTTCTTGGTCTATGGGGCTGAAGCTGTTTTACCGAGTGACTTGCTTCATAATGCACCACGAGTTGAGCTCTTCTCTGAAGATGAAGCAGAACAAGCTTGGCAAGACGCAGTCGACCTCCTAGAGGAGGAAAGAGAGATGGCCTTGATCCGGTCGACCATTTATCAGCAAGACTTGCGTCGATTCCATGCTAGACACGTGAAGAGTCGGGCCTTTCAAGAGGGTGACTTGGTTCTTTGAGTGGATCAACAGAAACCACACAAGCTCGCCCCAGCTTGGGAAGGTCCCTTCATTGTCACCAGAGTGCTCCACAATGGAGCATACCACCTTTACAGTGTCGAGCATAAGAAGGACGAGCCACGGGCTTGGAATGCGGAGCTGCTCCGCCCCTTTTATACTTAAGTACCCGTTCGAATAAAATGTAATAAGAAATACCTTTGTAATTTGTTTGTCACATCCCTAGCTTCAGGCATTGCTCTAGGTTAGCTTCATGTGTGCATCATGTCTATATTTTTGAAACTTGAATTGAGGAATATTGGAAGCCTCAAAACCCTAAATAAAAGAGGGGCAAAAACCCTAGAAATCTCATTCATTGCTCCAAAAGTGCTCTTCTTAAAATGTTGATAAATTTTGGTAAGGGTTCTGGTCCCAACCAAAATATTGAACATTTTTTAAGGATTTATTTTTGGGACTTTGAATTTAAATCATAGCTATTTGAATTGGACTTATATCTACTGTTAAATAAATATAGGTCCAATAATTCTGAAATATTTTTGTGGAGCATTGTTTTAATTCTTTTAGATCCTAAAAATGTTGTCAGAAGCAAAATAAATTGAATTGGTTTCAAAACCAAATTCAAAACAAACCTGCAAAATAGAAAACAGAATTAAAAAAGAACAGAACAAAAAAAATAAAAAGAGTAAAGCCTACCTGGCCTCACCCGTGCAGCCCACCAGCCGGCCCAGCTCCCCCACCTCGCCGGCCCAGCCCACCTCCCCCCCTTGTCCTCTTCTTCCTCTGCCAGTAGGCAGAGGCGAGGCGTGGCGCGCGCCCGAAGAGCTCCGGCCACCTCCTGCTTCGCCGTGGCAGCCTCCCCGACTCCCTCGCGACGCCAGGGAGACGCCTCGACCCCCTCGACCCCCTCCCTCTTCCCCTGGACCCCGTTCCCTCCTCTGCTTCCCTCCCGCGCACACCATCGAGCGGAGCTCGCCGTCATCGTCGCCGTACCCATGGCCACCGGCCACCCCTAGCCTCGCCGACTCCCCAGGAAGCTCCGCGGGTCCTCCCTCTTCCTCCTCAACGAGCCACGAGGCCCCGGACGTGCCACATCGCCGCCATCGACGTCGTCTTCTACCTCGGACCCGCCGGCCATCTTCGTCAAATTCGTCGGCTCCGGTGCCTCCCCGAGCTCCCCGAGGCCACCGTCGCAACCCCTGTGAGCTCCACTCCGTTTCCCCTCCTCCATTTTGTTCGTTCCCGTGCCGTAGCACCCCGGCCACATTCCCGAGCGCCGCCGTCCGCCATGGACACCGGGCATGGCACTGACGTGCTGCTGCGGCCAGTCCGACGAGCCTAGCGTGCTCCTAGCTGCCCCAGGAGTCCGCATAGCCCCTCAGCCAGCCCCCTAGCGCCCCGTAACCTCGCTCCGCCCAAACCCGAGCTCCGGCAGCCGCCGCGGCCCCCACTCCGGCGAGCTCCGGCCACCCCACGCCTCCCGCATGCCTCCTTTGGATGCGCGCAAGCAAGGGCAACCCTCTGGTGCCCTTGGCTTGGCCCAAAACCGCTCGCAGCGCCACTCCGGCGAGCTCCCGCCGCAGTTTTGGTCGTCGCCGGCCGAACTCCGGCGACTGCCGACGTGGCACGCCTAATTAGCACTAATGACGCCTAAACACCCCCCCACAGCCACTGACAGTGGGCCCCGTAGTGGGTCAAAGCCCGGGTCAACGCGGGATTAGCCCCTGTGTCACTGACGTGTGGACCCCACACGTCAGGTTTGACCCGAGCCGGCCCCTATTGACTTGCTGACGTCATGCCAACGTCAGGCTGACGCAATTAAATCATTTCTGGATTTAATTTAATTCTGAAATTCCAGAAAATAGCTAAAACTTCTAAAATTCATAGAAAATTAACCGTAACTCCAAATTAAATAATTTATATATGAAAAATTATCAGAAAAATTCAAGGAATCCATCTGTACCATTTTCATGCATGTTAGAACAACTTATCACTACTGTTTAGGGCAAATGAAGTGAAGGGCATTTAAATAATCACATATGGAGTTTGAATTTGAATCTTGTATTCAAACCAACTTCATTTAATCTGTTGCTAGTTGCACTAGCTCAAAACACATTCATATTGCCATGTCATGAGCATGCATCATATTGTGCATTGCATTGATTGTATTTCTTCTTTGTTGCCGGTATTTGTCCCCTCTCGATAGACGTGATACCGATGATGTGATCGTTGACACTGATGAAGACTCAATGTTATCTTCAGAAGTGCCAGGCAAGCAAAACCCCCTTGTTCATTCTGATACAATCCTACTCTCTCGCTCCTGCTCTCTTTTACTGCATTAGGACAACAACGACATATTTGTTACTTGCTGCGGTAGCTGAACCCCTTTATCCTTTGCATGACCTGTCATTGCCACAGTAAATAGATGAAACCCACTAGCATGAGTAGGAGTTGTTTGAGCCCTGTTGTGCCTACTCATTCATGTTTGTTTGTCATGCCTGCTACTGCTTAGAGTTGAGTCAGGTCTGATTCATCGGGGATGAATCAGAGGTGTGTGAACATGTCCTACCATGTGTGAGCTAAGTGTGTGAACACGATTTGGTAAAAGGTGTCGGTGAGAGGCCATGTAGGAGTACATGGTGGGTTGTCTCATTGAAGCCGTCCTTAGGAACTGAGTTCTGTGTTTGTGATCCATGATTCAGCTACTACCATACATTGGGCCCTGAAATATGACCCCGCTCGACTTCTTATTCACCCTCGTCCTCTGTCCAGGAGTTGCAAGTAGTTTCTGGTGTTTGTAGCTTACTGGAGGCCGTGGACAGCGCTGACCGTAGGGGTGGGCTGTGATGCGGTAGGTACGTGGCACGGTGTACCGGGTGCCCGTTTGGTATCTCGGGAACCCTGTTCACATCGTTTGGGGCTGTGAGCGAAACTCCGGCCGGATCTCCTCATGGATGGAACCCGAATAGGCGATAAACCTGGACTAGAGACTTGAGTGTTTAGGTAGGTCGTGGTCTACACCCACGTCGGCTTTCGCTTGAAGTCTGCCGAGCACATGTCGTGTGCAGACGCTAAGTGGTGGAAACATGTATGAAGAAGTACACCCCTGCAGGGTTATCATCATCTATTCGAATAGCCGTGTCCGCGGAAAAGGACTTCTGGGTTGCTTATATCAGTTCATAGACAATTGAAAGTGGATACTCTAAAATACGCAAGATAAGCGTGAGTGCTATGGATGGCGTTCTCGTAGGGAGACGGGAGCGGATCCATAGTGGTGTATTGATATGGTGAATATGTGGACTCGTGTGCGCCACCTCAAAAGAGTTACTTGCAGTCGTAGTTCAGGATAGCCACCGAGTCAAAGCTGGCTTGCTGCAGTCAAACTCCACCATCCCCTTTGTTGATAATGATGCATGTGTAGATAGATCTGATGTAAGTCTTGCTGGGTACATTTGTACTCACGTTTGCCTATTTTATGTTTTGCAGAGAGACTTCAGTCTCACTAGTAGTTCCGCTTGGACTTCGACGTTTAGCTTGTTACCTCAGCTACGATCTTGTGCCTCGGCAGGATTGGTAGATAGTCAGGCTTCTCAACCTTTTTCATTTATAGATGTCTGTACTCAGACATGATAGCTTCCGCTTGTGCTTTGTTTTGTATGCTCTGAATGTTGGGTCATGAGACCCATGTTTGTAATATCTCGCTCCTCGGAGCCTATTGAATAAACTACTTGAGTCGTAGAGTCATTTTGTGACGCCATGTTGTATTGCGCATATCGAGCATATTGTGTGTATGTTATTGAAATGCTTGGTATGTGTGGGATCTGACTATCTAGTTGTTTATCTTTAGTAGCCTCTCTTACCGGGAAATGTCTCCTAGTGTTTCCACCGAGCCATGGTAGCTTGCTACTGCTCCGGAACACTTAGGCTGGCCGGCATGTGTCCTTCTTCGTTCCTGTGTCTGTCCCTTCGGGGAAATGTCACGCGATGAATACCGGAGTCCTGTTAGCCCGCTACAGCCCGGTTCACCGGAGTCCTGCTAGCCCAGTGCCACAGCCTAGATTCACTCGCTGATGACCGACACGTTCGATGCTGGGTCATGGATGCCTGTCCCTGTAAGTTTGTGCCACTTTGGATTTACGACTAGCCATGTCAGCCCGGGCTCCTTATCATATGGATGCTAGCGACACTGTCATATACGTGTGCCAAAAGACGCAAACGGTCCCGGGTAAAGGTAAGGCGACACCCGTGGGAATACCGTGCGTGAGGCCGCAAAGTGATATGAAGTGTTACATGCTAGATCTAGGTGGCATCGAGTCGGGGTCCTGACAGCGTTGGTATCAGAGCTTGACTGCCTGTAGGATTACCAAGCCAAACTGGTCGAAGTTGAGTCTAGAAATTCTTAGTTATATGTAGGGGAATTGATTGTGGGATGGAACGTAAGGCTCCTTTTACTCCTTATACCTCATGCCCTTCTGATCTGAGTCATCTTATCTTTCCTACGGGGTTAAGGAACTAGGTCTTCTCATCTATCTATCAGGATCACGTGTTACTAATCCGTAGACTTATAAGATTGTTGGATTAAGTGTCAGTTCAGTTCCTACTACTTCCGTATGTTAATTGTTGATCTCGAAACCTTGATATTGTGCTTCTAAGTGGTTATGCCACCAATTTTGTGAATGTCTCAAATCTTTTCTGAGCTTTTACAGCCGTTATGCTGTCCGAGTCATTCCAGGTTTCTAAATAATCTGATGCATTTGCAAAATCCCTCCCTCTGGTTTCGATGTTCCTTCAGGCCAGCTCAATCACACTAATTGTTGAGTTGAGGAATTCTATTGCCTTGACATGTATGTTGGAGTTACTATTATGACCCTAGGTGTTTAGGAAGTCACCTAGCAATTTAGCAACGCTTTTGTATCCCTAGTGTGATGATTCTGTCCATTATTCTCGAAAGCATCCCGTGATGCTACTTAGTAGTAGGCATTCTGTTCCTGGGTTCTTGAACCCGAGATTCACCCTACTTGCTTCATGTGGATAGTTTTGCTCGTTCCTTTAGGTTATTAGTAACCTTTGGATCAGTCCTTGATGTTCGTGGTATTCCTTTCTTCCAAATACTATGAACCGCTTATGGCAGATGTTCCTCGCTGATCGAAAGATCACAATCAGAGTGCTCTCGATGGGTTCTCGATTCTACATTGTGACTCTGCCAGTTCTACCTTTCTGCATGGGTTATCCGGAAGAAATATGTTGAACTTGGCTCGACATACTAATCTATGCATCCACAACTCAGAAAATCATATGTTCTTTTGAGTTCTCCCATCTTAGTTGTTTCCGACCCTTGCCTATCAATTGATAGTCAAGAGTATGCGTGCATTCATTCGTCGATGCCTATTACCCTTGTGGTCCGTCAAGCCATTCTGTCCAGAATGAATAGGAGAAACAAACTCCAGAATCTCATCCATATCTAGGATTGGGTCAAAGTAGTTGTATTCCGCAGATCAAATTGCTACCCCAGCTTTTGTTCTGCTCTACCTTGGAGTATTACATATTTTATATCGAGATTGTTATAGGAATTGCACACCATCCTATGAACTCTTGGTACAGTGATACCTCTTGCCATCATTGTTCATTCCTCGGTTCCTGTGTTATTGTAACCGGGATGCCGACAAATGAATCATGGCGTGTGAAATCAATATTGCTAGCAACTCTGTTGCTTGGTAGTAAATGGACGATAATTTCATCCTTAGCATGTTGGTTATTGAATCATCATCCTAAGGTTGATCTTGCTACCTAGTCCCTATTTCCGATGCACTCCTCGATCGATGAGTTAGGATCTTGTCAAGTCCTCACTCATTTGATCATATCGTCTTGCCCTCAAAAGCAAGATTGTTCTCGAGCTTAGTAACATACCGGTGGTTCGTGATTTTCCGAAGATCTTCTCGGAAGTGTTACCAGGTTGTCACCTGACCGCTGTGTTGAGCTCGTGATCAAGTGGGTTTCTTGTGAACCACCCTTCTCCAAGAATCTGTGTTGGATATCCCTGAGCTAGTTGGTTAAGCTAGACAACAACTTGGAGAGTTGGAGGATAAAAGCTTGCCTGACTTAGTTCGCTCCAAAGGGATAATCTTGTGTAGTGTGTGTTGAAAAAAGATGATATCTTCATCGATTGGTCCCTGTGATCAGTTGCTGTACCTATTGTCTTATCAATCCTTTGATTTGAGTATGGGCTATCGTCAAATCAAATCAGTACCAATGATGCTCGTAATGTTGTCTTATTCGTGGTTGATCCCTCGAGCATACACCATTACATCTTTGGTCTGACCAATGCTATCACCGTGTTCACATGATGGTGGAAGTCCAGTGATATGGAAATTCCGATGAGTTGCTGTTGAGCCCATCAGTAGCATTTTGTCTCCCCCCATGAATCATGTTGAACATCAACCTAGTGTTGGAAACTTGTGTAAGCATTTCTTCGTGTTTCGTTCATGAAGCATATGTTTGAATGAAAGTAGTGACTTTCCCTAATTCATGTGCATATGATGTAAGTTGCCGTCGTGAATTCGAGAAAGATTGTTTTGTTCTTTTGGAATCATCCCAAATCAGTCATGCACGTGCGAGGAATTCTGTGGTCTGTTAGACTGATCATCTTCATTCCATATGTATATCCTAGCACACCAAGCCACTGATTGACTTGTTCAAGGAAAAGAAGTCTATGCTCGGGATCTAATCCATGGACTTGCGTAAAGACTTCGATATCCTCGATGATGGTTCCCCACCTGAACTCGGTAGTGTTTTATTATAAGACTACCACGTGGTCATGCTTGTCTGGGACAACGTGTTCACATGTTTGTAGCAGAACCAGCTCATGTTTTGGAGCTTACTATCGTAGTTCACTTCCCGAGTATCTCGCAACGTCACCTCGTCGATTTGTGTTGCAAACTTTCGTTATTCTTCCTAGACTCGATGAGTCTGGAATATCCTGACACCAACCAGATCTGAATCTCAGGCAGATATGATGGTTGGAATATTTCCCAAGAATTATAATATTGGTCGCGCGATAACCGGTAAAGTGGATGTCGGGGCCAACACACCCAGCCGGAAGACCTGTTATTATAATATCTTGATTGAAGAAGTTGGCCACCTCCCCATAGGGATTTCGTAGGGTTTACTCCCTAGTTGCCCCTATGGATTTTTGTATTCCCGAAGTCCGACCTTTTACTTGATGTTCTAGATATCAAACCATATCTATGAATGGGTTACACTAGCACATCAAGGAGAACATTAGAAGCGGAGTGCTAAATGTCTCTCGGTCGATCATTCATATTTTATTTCCTTGGCCTCGCTAAGATGAAATATGAGAAGTGTTATCTTCCTTTGCATGTGCATCGTCCATCGCTACTCATCATGGTAGTATGTTGTGCTGTCGGCACCCTTGACCCGGATGTTGGTAAAACCTTGATGATTATGGAAATGCTCAAGTTCTTGAGAGCACGCACAAGCGCTAGGTATTATCGCCGGCACTAACCGGGATTGCTCCTAGTCTCGTCGGTTATGCTATAACCACTCCAACAGTGAATTCACTCTTTATTGTTGGGTTCTTCCCCAGTTACCAGAATCATTCCCAGCATTTGCATTTTGTTCCTAGCTTGCACCGCCAATGTGCCATTCTACCATGGGTCTCTTCCATTTCCGGTGATAAGCAAATTCATCCATTGCGTTGTCTTCAACAAGGTAATCCACATCATCCAAGTCTGAGTATGCCATTCTACTGACCCCCTCCAAACGATCGCTTGAGAATTGCCTTAGGCTGGTATAAAAAGTTTCAATGATCTTTGAATCAAAGGTAATTCTTTTTGCCACTTAAGGGGATAATCTACGAATCACCCTCCTTCAGGATGTTTCGTCGTGGTATCATGGCAACTCAACTCCTCGCTACGTGGACAATCGTTTACCACCTTCTTAAGTGTGAAATTGTTGTCCACCTAGTGAACCTTCGTCATCCGTTTCTTTCCACCCCTCTTGATGTGTATCTCATGTCTCAACCCGAGAGATGGTCCTATGCCTCATTCCGTGAGTTGTTCGATCTTCAAGAAGATCGACCCTTCTAGAGTCTCCTTCTTCCCTCCATGTCATGTTGGCAGGATTCCTCAGAGCAAGACATCAAGACAATGATGGTGAATGAATCAACGTTCAACTGAAGTGCACCCTGGATCGTGAAGATTATACTAGTTGCGTTTCCCCTTCACCTTACCCTACGCTTGAATCTCGAGACGAGATTCTTGTTTAGTGGGGGTGAGTTGTCACATCCCTAGCTTCAGGCATTGCTCTAGGTTAGCTTCATGTGTGCATCATGTCTATATTTTTGAAACTTGAATTGAGGAATATTGGAAGCCTCAAAACCCTAAATAAAAGAGGGGCAAAAACCCTAGAAATCTCATTCATTGCTCCAAAAGTGCTCTTCTTAAAATGTTGATAAATTTTGGTAAGGGTTCTGGTCCCAACCAAAATATTGAACATTTTTTAAGGATTTATTTTTGGGACTTTGAATTTAAATCATAGCAATTTGAATTGGACTTATATCTACTGTTAAATAAATATAGGTCCAATAATTCTGAAATATTTTTGTGGAGCATTGTTTTAATTCTTTTAGCTCCTAAAAATGTTGTCAGAAGCAAAATAAATTGAATTGGTTTCGAAACCAAATTCAAAACAAACCTGCAAAATAGAAAACAGAATTAAAAAAGAACAGAACAAAAAAAAATAAAAAGAGTAAAGCCTACCTGGCCTCACCCGTGCAGCCCACCAGCCGGCCCAGCTCCCCCACCTGGCCGGCCCAGCCCACCTCCCCCCCTTGTCCTCTTCTTCCTCTGCCAGTAGGCAGAGGCGAGGCGTGGCGCGCGCCCGAAGAGCTCCGGCCACCTCCTGCTTCGCCGTGGCAGCCTCCCCGACTCCCTCGCGACGCCACGGAGATGCCTCGACCCCCTCGACCGCCTCCCTCTTCCCCTGGACCCCGTTCCCTCCTCTGCTTCCCTCCCGCGCACACCACCGAGCGGAGCTCGCCGTCATCGTCGCCGTACCCATGGCCACCGGCCACCCCTAGCCTCGCCGACGCCCCAGGAAGCTCCGCGGGTCCTCCCTCTTCCTCCTCAACGAGCCACGAGGCCCCGGACGTGCCGCATCGCCGCCATCGACATCGTCTTCTACCTCGGACCCGCCGGCCATCTTCGTCAAATTCGTCGGCTCCGGTGCCTCCCCGAGCTCCCCGAGGCCACCGTCGCAACCCCTGTGAGCTCCACTCCGTTTCCCCTCCTCCATTTTGTTCGTTCCCGTGCCATAGCACCCCGGCCACATTCCCGAGCGCCGCCGTCCGCCATGGACGCCGGGCATGGCACTGACGTGCTGCTGCGGCCAGTCCGACGAGCCTAGCGTGCTCCTAGCTGCCCCAGGAGTCCGCATAGCCCCTCAGCCAGCCCCCTAGCGCCCCGTAACCTCGCTCCGCCCAAACCCGAGCTCCGGCAGCCGCCGCGGCCCCCACTCCGGCGAGCTCCGGCCACCCCGCGCCTCCCGCATGCCTCCTTTGGATGCGCGCAAGCAAGGGCAACCCTCTGGTGCCCTTGGCTTGGCCCAAAACCGCTCACAGCGCCACTCCGGCGAGCTCCCGCCGCAGTTTTGGTCGTCGCCGGCCAAACTCCGGCGACTGCCGACGTGGCACGCCTAATTAGCACTAATGACGCCTAAACACCCCCCCCCCACAACCACTGACAGTGGGCCCCGTAGTGGGTCAAAGCCCGGGTCAACGCGGGATTAGCCCCTGTGTCACTGACGTGTGGACCCCACACGTCAGGTTTGACCCGAGCCGGCCCCTGTTGACTTGCTGACGTCATGCCAACGTCAGGCTGACGCAATTAAATCATTTCTGGATTTAATTTAATTCTGAAATTCCAGAAAATAGCTAAAACTTCTAAAATTCATAGAAAATTAACCGTAACTCCAAATTAAATAATTTATATATGAAAAATTATCAGAAAAATTCAAGGAATCCATCTGTACCATTTTCATGCATGTTAGAACAACTTATCACTACTGTTTAGGGCAAATGAAGTGAAGGGCATTTAAATAATCACATATGGAGTTTGAATTTGAATCTTGTATTCAAACCAACTTCATTTAATCTGTTGCTAGTTGCACTAGCTCAAAACACATTCATATTGCCATGTCATGAGCATGCATCATATTGTGCATTGCATTGATTGTATTTCTTCTTTGTTGCCGGTATTTGTCCCCTCTCGATAGACGTGATACCGATGATGTGATCGTTGACACTGATGAAGACTCAATGTTATCTTCAGAAGTGCCAGGCAAGCAAAACCCCCTTGTTCATTCTGATACAATCCTACTCTCTCGCTCCTGCTCTCTTTTACTGCATTAGGACAACAACGACATATTTGTTACTTGCTGCGGTAGCTGAACCCCTTTATCCTTTGCATGACCTGTCATTGCCACAGTAAATAGATGAAACCCACTAGCATGAGTAGGAGTTGTTTGAGCCCTGTTGTGCCTACTCATTCATGTTTGTTTGTCATGCCTGCTACTGCTTAGAGTTGAGTCAGGTCTGATTCATCGGGGATGAATCAGAGGTGTGTGAACATGTCCTACCATGTGTGAGCTAAGTGTGTGAACACGATTTGGTAAAAGGTGTCGGTGAGAGGCCATGTAGGAGTACATGGTGGGTTGTCTCATTGAAGCCGTCCTTAGGAACTGAGTTCTGTGTTTGTGATCCATGACTCAGTTACTACCATACATTGGGCCCTGAAATATGACCCCGCTCGACTTCTTAATCACCCTTGTCCTCTGTCCAGGAGTTGCAAGTAGTTTCTGGTGTTTGTAGTATGCTGGAGGCCGTGGACAGCGCTGACCGTAGGGGTGGGCTGTGATGCGGTAGGCACGTGGCCGAGTACACCGGGCGCCCGTTTGGTGTCACGGAACCCTGTTCACATCGTTTGGGGCTGTGAGCGAAACTCCGGCCGGATCTCCTCATGGATGGAACCCGAATAGGCGATAAACCTGGACTAGAGACTTGAGTGTTTAGGTAGGTCGTGGTCTACACCCACGTCGGCTTTCGCTTGAAGTCTGCCGAGCACATGTCGTGTGCAGACGCTAAGTGGTGGAAACATGTATGAAGAAGTACACCCCTGCAGGGTTAACATCATCTATTCGAATAGCCGTGTCCGCGGAGAAGGACTTCTGGGTTGCTTATATCAGTTCATAGACAAGTGAAAGTGGATACTCTAAAATACGCAAGATAAGCGTGAGTGCTATGGATGGCGTTCTCGTAGGGAGACGGGAGCGGATCCATAGTGGTGTATTGATATGGTGAATATGTGGACTCGTGTGCGCCACCTCAAAAGAGTTACTTGCAGTCGTAGTTCAGGATAGCCACCGAGTCAAAGCTGGCTTGCTGCAGTCAAACTCCACCATCCCCTTTGTTGATAATGATGCATGTGTAGATAGATCTGATGTAAGTCTTGCTGGGTACATTTGTACTCACGTTTGCCTATTTTATGTTTTGCAGAGAGACTTCAGTCTCACTAGTAGTTCCGCTTGGACTTCGACGTTTAGCTTGTTACCTCAGCTACGATCTTGTGCCTCGGCAGGATTGGTAGATAGTCAGGCTTCTCAACCTTTTTCATTTATAGATGTCTGTACTCAGACATGATAGCTTCCGCTTGTGCTTTGTTTTGTATGCTCTGAATGTTGGGTCATGAGACCCATGTTTGTAATATCTCGCTCCTCGGAGCCTATTGAATAAACTACTTGAGTCGTAGAGTCATTTTGTGACGCCATGTTGTATTGCGCATATCGAGCATATTGTGTGTATGTTATTGAAATGCTTGGTATGTGTGGGGTCTGACTATCTAGTTGTTTATCTTTAGTAGCCTCTCTTACCGGGAAATGTCTCCTAGTGTTTCCACCGAGCCATGGTAGCTTGCTACTGCTCCGGAACACTTAGGCTGGCCGGCATGTGTCCTTCTTCGTTCCTGTGTCTGTCCCTTCGGGGAAATGTCACGCGATGAATACCGGAGTCCTGTTAGCCCGCTACAGCCCGGTTCACCGGAGTCCTGCTAGCCCAGTGCCACAGCCTGGATTCACTCTCTGATGACCGACACGTTCGATGCTGGGTCATGGATGCCTGTCCCTGTAAGTTTGTGCCACTTTGGATTTACGACTAGCCATGTCAGCCCGGGCTCCTTATCATATGGATGCTAGCGACACTGTCATATACGTGTGCCAAAAGACGCAAACGGTCCCGGGTAAAGGTAAGGCGACACCCGTGGGAATACCGTGCGTGAGGCCGCAAAGTGATATGAAGTGTTACATGCTAGATCTAGGTGGCATCGAGTCGGGGTCCTGACATTGTTTATCAAAGACAAGAGCTTTACAGTCCTCTTAAACGATTTTTGTTGCTTTTATTTGCGTCTGAAATCCCCCAGTGGGTGACTTAGCTGCGAATCTGTTTCGCCTAAGTTCAAAAGAAAATCCTACCGAGTGGTGAGCAAGCCTCTCACTCGGGGGCTTAGCTGCGAATCTGTTTCGCCTAAGTTTTTTTTAAAAAATCCTACCAAGTGGTGAGCAAGCCTCTCACTCGGGGGCTTAGCTGCAGTCTAGTACTCACCTAAGTTTGTAAAATCCTACCGAGTGGTGAGCACCCCTCACACTCGGGGGCTTAGCAGTAGTTCAGTACTCGCCTAAGTTTAAAAAATCCTACCAAGTGGTGAGCAAGCCTGTCACTCGG
>NC_041382.1:606653858-606664159 GCF_002162155.2 Triticum dicoccoides | reverse complement strand
CTTAGCTGTAGTCCAGTACTCGCCTAAGTTTGAAAAATCCTACCGAGTGGTGAGCAAGCCTCTCACTCGGGGGCTTAGCTGCAGTCCAGTACTCGCCTAAGTTTGAAAAATCCTACCGAGTGGTGAGTAACCCTCCCACTTGGGGGCTTAGCTGCAGTCCAGTACTCGCCTAAGTTTGAAAAATCCTACCGAGTGGTGAGCAACCCTCTCACTTGGGGGCTTAGCTGCAGTCCAGTACTCGCCTAAGTTTGTAAAATCCCACCGAGTGGTGAGCAACCCACTCACTCGGGGGCTTAGCCGCAGTCCTGTACTCGCCTAAGTTTAAAAAATCCTACCGAGTGGTGATCAACCCTCCCACTCGGAGGCTTAGTTGCAGTCCAGTATTCGCCTAAGGTTTAAATCTGTCCCCATCCGCAAGGACGACGAAGTGTAGGTCGATCGCGGCCTTCTACTGCGAGCTATGCCACAAGTACAATGTATGCTCCATCCCCATCCGCAAGGACGACGAGGTGCAGGTCGACCGCGGCCTTCTTCTCCGAGCTACGCCACAAGTACAACATACGCTCCATCCCCATCCGCAAGGATGACGAGGTGCAGGTCGACCGTGGCCTTCTTCTCTGAGCTACGCCACAAGTACAACATACGCTCCATCCCCATCTACAAGGACGACGAGGTGCAGGTCGACCGTGGCCTTCTTCTTCGAGCTACGCCACAAATACAACATGCACCCCAACCCTGCCCCCAGGGACGACGAGGTGCATGTCGACCGCGTCCTTCTTCTCCAAGCTACTCCACAAATACAACGTGCACCCCAACCCTTCCCGCAGGGACGACAAGACACAGGTCGATTGGACTTTCCACTTCAGGGCTACATCCCAAAGAGCAAATTCCATACGAAGGCAAATACAAACATATTCAGAAATAAACCAAGTTCAGATAGATCCTAAAAATTCCAGGCGATGGATCAAAAGTATTCGAGCATCAAGCCCGAAGGAGTTTAATGGTTACAACAACCACTCGGCATCCCGAGGCAAATTTAAGGCAAGTTTAGACCTCAAAGTTTGTTCATTCGGTAGGAGGAGGGCTGGCAGGTTCAACGAATTCGTCCAAGTTGATTCCATCTGCAATCCGAGTGGCGGCAGCTATGAAAGTCTCCATAAAGGACTGGAAATCATGCCTTTTGGTGTTGGGGACCTTGATCGCCGCCAGCTTGTCTTCGCGAGCTTCCTTGCAGTGGACTCTTACCAAGGACAACGCCACGTCAGCACCACACCGGGCAGAGGACTTCTTCCACTCTTGCACTCGACCAGGAACCTCGTTGAGCCGAGTCATCAGAGATTCGAGGTCATTTTGAAGCGTCGCCCTTGGCCAGAGTGATGATTCGATCCGTGAAACTGCCACCTTCAGACGAGCGAGGTAACTTGTCACACTGACGACACGAGATTCCAGTCGAAGCACATTCATGGCAGCCTCGTCGCCGACTAGAGAAGCAATAGGGTCCAAACCCGTCTCGATCCGTCCAGTTTCCTCCTCAAAGTTTTGGCAGAATTCTGCAGTCAAGGAGTTAGTGAATCGACTGGACTAGACTAACTCACAAGTAGTAGAGCAGTCGGATTAAAAGGAGTACCTTCCAGCATAAGAAAGAGCTTCTTGGCAAGAGTTCTCAGATAAGCTTCCACGCCATCTCTCTTACGAGTCGCGGATTCCAGCTTCTCATTCAGAGCCATCTTATCCTTCTTCACACGAGTTACCTCTCGGTTGGATTTAGTGAGATAGGACTTCAGCTTGCTTACTTCTTCTTCCAGCACTCCGACCGAAGCCAGCTTCTGGTCTGCAAGGGCAGTGTTATCTTGAGCTTCCTTCTGCACAGCTGCAAGGTCCGAGTCCTTCTTCTCCAGAGCCAACCTCATTTTCTCTGCAAAATAAGCAATCAGATCAAACAAGCGATCGAAGAAATATTTTAAAAAAGGACGATCGACGCGAACAGTCGACAGGTAGTTACCTTCCATACCAGTAGCTTCATCTTGAGCTTTCTTCAACTTTTGTTGGGCCAGCTCCAAGTCAAGGTTGAGTTGCCTCTGCTTCTCCTCAAATTTGGCAAATTTAGAAATGAGAGTACAAGATTTCCGAAGAAGGTAAAAGACATATCAATCAACAAGATCAAAGATTATTTACTTCCGAGTGAATAAAACTTTAAAGTTGACTCAGACCCCAGCCGACTGCCCGCAGTCGACTGCGGTCTCGGGGACTACACCCAGTGGGTGCACTTGACGTGCCCCCACTGGTTAATATCCCACTCGGCTGGTCCCCCCAAAAGAGAGAAGAACTATTCAGACCCCGGCCGACTGCCAGCAGTCGACCGCGGTCTCGGGGACTACACCCAGTGGGTGCACTTGGCATGCCCCCACTGGTTCAGATCCCACTCGGCCGGTCCGCCGGGGTCGAGTGGAAGAAAGGAAAGGGAAAAGTACTCAGACCCCAGTCGACTGCCCGCAGTCGATTGCGGTCTCGGGGACTACACCCAGTGGGTGCACTTAGCGTGCCCCCACCGGTTCAGATCCCACTTGCCCAGGCCGTGTGGAAGAGCGCAAATGCTAAAGACAACAAAAACCCAGTGGGTGTATAGATTCGACACAAAGAATAAGAGATTGTATGAAAGAAAATATTTCAGGTAGCATATCCTAATAGAACAAGGTCAGTCGAAAGCCTACTTACCTGGACATTGGCCCGAAGAGCCGCGCTGGCATCGTAAGCAACCTGGCTATTCTCGTGCACCGTCTTCATCCGCTCCATCATCACGTTAGCCTGACGGATGGCCTCCGCAGCCGCGTCCGACTGGCTTTCCGGAACATGGTAGTTGGTGAAGAAGGGGGCAGACGACCCAGGTGCGGCAGCTTGGAGATCCAAAGCATGAGGTTGGACAATTGAAGGAAACACCGGTACAATCGATGGTGTAGGGCGCTCACTCGACAATGGGACAACAAAATTTACAGAGGCCCCACCTGCGTCTTCAGATTGCTGGATGATTGGTGTTGTCATTGGCCCCTGCTGAGACGTCTTGCCAGCTGCTACTTTTTTGTTCTTTCTGGGCCTAGGGGCCACATCTTCATCATCATTTGGAAGCTCGATGACGTTGGGTGGGGCTGCAAATAAATCAGTCGACCCCAAGTGAATCATCAGAATTTAATCGACCAAATAATCAAGAACAAGATCATGAGAGTTTTACCTGGGTTGTAGGTAACTGCGTCTTCCATTTCCTCATCTCGGTATTGGTAGGAAGAAGTTCCAGATGTAGCAGCACTGCAAATGTCAACATTTAGTCGGTTATGTTCTGTTGCTCAAGTCGACCAAAAGATCGGGTCAGATGATTACCAGGAGATGGTGGGGATGGTACTTTGATTCTGGGCAAAGCCTTCGGTGGTTTGGGGGATGTGGCCTTCAATGCTTTTGGCGCAGGAGGCGGCGCGGTCTTGAGCTGCTTCGATACCTTCTCAGTCGGCACCGGAGAAGACGTCCGAGGGTGCTTCGAAAATTGCCCAGTCGGTGCGGTCGCCAGGTCAGGGGTGCTCGCCGGGTCGTGAGCATGCTTGGACCTCCTTTCTCTACGAGGAGGCGAGTCGACCTCTTCTTCATCACTTGGGTCGTCGCTCTCCTCGTTCTCCTCTGCATCCGAGTGCCACTTGCCACTCTCGCCCCCGCTCGCCTCTCCCTCTTCATTTTGCTCCTGCACTCCATTAGGCATCGAATACATATCAATAAGAGCCTAAAAATACAATGAACAAAAGAAAGACAGTCGACCGTCAACAAGATGTTACATAGTAAATCAAGAAGACACTCGACAGAATCATGCTTGTTCCGGCTGGCGCAAATGGTCGAATGGAACCACCCTCCTCGACCCCCGGGGGTTATCCTTGTTGCTGGTAATACCCCTCAGCCACTTCTCCACTGTGTCCTCACTAACATCCTCCGGGTGGATTCGAGTGGAATCCTCGAGTCCCGAGTACATCCACATCGGATGGTCACGAGCTTGGAGTGGTCGGATGCGTCGACTGAGGAAAACCTCCAGCAGGTCCATACCAGTCACTCCATCGCGGACAAGTTGGACGACCCGCTCGATCAACACCTTCACCTGCGCCTTCTCTTCCGGGATCACTCTCAAGGAGGAGGACTTCTCCACCCGAGCCATGGAAAAGGGGGGGGGGGGGAAGTCCAGTCGACTGACCCGGAGTCGGCTGGTCCTTGCAGAAAAACCAGGCCGACTGCGAGCCCCGGACCGAGTCGGGAAGGATCATAGCTGGGAAGGTGCTCTTGTTCCTCATTTGAATTACAAGGCCCCCGCACATCTATATCACATGCGTCCTCTCGTCACTCAGATTGGCCTTCTTGACCGCCTGGGAGCGACATGTGAATATGTGCTTGAAGAGACCCCACTGCGGTTGGCAGCCCAAGAAATTCTCGCACATGGACACGAAAGCAGCAAGGTACACGATAGTGTTTGGAGTAAAGTGGTGGATTTGAGCCCCGAAGAAGTTCAAGAAACCACGAAAGAAAGGGTGGGGAGGCAAAGAAAACCCGTGGTTGACATGAGTGGCGAGGAGAACGCACTCACCCTCCTGCGGCCGTGGCTCGGTCTCGTTTCCCGGGAGCCACGTCGATTCGTGGGGGATTAGTCCTCCCTCAACTAGATCGTCGATGTCATCTTGGCTGATCATCGAGCGGATCCAGTCGCCTTGGATCCAGCCAGGCGGCAGGCCGGAGCTCGACGAGGATCCACCCCGGCTGGTCATCTTCCCTTTCGCCTTCGCCGTCGCCTTCTTCGCATGCTCCAGCGCCACCGTCTTCTCCTTCCCCATGGCTGCGAATCAAGTCCGAGCGGAGCTACGGTGCCGAGAGCAGAAGCAGGTGTAGTGGAGAAGTCTGAGGAAGAGGAAGGAGAATGAGGGCGCACTGTTCAAAAGCCCCGGTCTGGTGCTTTATATAAGGACACTTCCGAGTGACTGACTTGTAGGCCCGGACGATCTTATCAAATCCCGCAACAGTCGCACGTGTGATACGTGGCAAAAAAGGTGGCACGGGGATCGAGGCGACCTGCCTAATCCGTTCCGATTACCGCGGCCTCCCCCGCCCAGCACGCTTCCCAAAATTCGAATCCCGTGAAATCCGCAGATGGCAGAACAACCCGCCAGACGGAAGATTTGTTCCATATCAACACTCGGAACTTAACAACGAAAGTTCACTCGACAAAACCAAGAATGGGTCAAGGTAACTGAACAAGTAGTTGAAGTCATCATAAAGGTTCATTCGACCTTTGGGCGAGATATTCTCAAAGCACAAAATATGAATCAAAGGGGTTATCAACTCCTTCTCCACTCGAACCCTGAACCATTTGGGGGCTAATGATGAAGCTATGTACCCAGGGTAGGGTCATGGACCTGACCCAGACATCCTACCCTAGGACAACACCCTAAAGCCAGGATCATTCAAAGAGTACCATCATCCACTCGACCATAGACGTTCCACTCGGAAGAGTCAATGTCACTCGACCGTCACAAAAGTCACTCGACGGGCAGAAGAGCTAAAGTCACTCTACACGAACAACGGTCAAGCATTTACTTGTAGGCTTAATTGTCATTTATAGCACCTAAATACATGTGTTACCAGTAACCTCTCCATCTTTATGTACTTTAAACCCTTTGTAACTGAGGGTGAGAGGGGTCTGGCGAACTCTATACAAGCCACCCCCTCCTCAGGGACAAGGGTTCACAACCCCTGTAACTCACACGCATATAATCCAGTCGACCGCCTCCGGGCTCTAAGACGTAGGGCTGTTAATTCCTCCAAGAAGGGCCTGAACTCGTAAAACTCGCGTGTACAACTCCTCCATAGCTAAGATCTTTGCCTCTACATCCCTACCCCCCTATCTTACTGTCAGACTTAGAACCACGACACCAGTTGCCCGTGCGGCCGCTTTGCGCCATGGGCTCCGGGCTCGACGTTGGTGCGAGGTGGCTGCGGCACGAGGAGGACCGACGATGACGGGGTGCAACAGCGCTCCGACGAGAGGAAAGGGTGTGGCGGCAGCAAGAAGAAGAAGAAGGAGAAAGGCGAGACGAAGGGAGAGGAGAACGCGCGTGCGCTCTGCCGACCCCCTCCCCCTACTTATAGCCCTCCAACAATGGAGCCAAGGGGGCGAGACGTGGGGGGGGGGTTGCAAGATTAAATGCGCCCACTTCCCCCATGACCCCGCGTTTACCCTGCCATAATGGCATGTATTAACCGTACCTGGGAAGCGCAACCGCCCGCCTCGGCCGCAGCGGATCTGTGCGCGTGCTGAGGCCCTGTAGTGGCAGGCCCAGGCCTGCAGTGACGTCCCATGACGCGCGTGGGCTGGCAGGCCAGCCTGGCTTGTTGGCACCGCGTAGTGGGCGAGGAACGGGCGGCGTGCCCACTAGCCGGCTGGCTTGGCACCCGGCCCCCACCAAGACGGTTCGAATTCACCAGGCGGTCGACTGCTCCCCGGTCGGCTCCTAGCAGTCAGTTTCTCCAGAAGACGGACGAAACAAGATCACCAAGACATTCAGAGTAGGAATCTGTTGAGGCTCCCCGATTTTGGCCGTGGCACCCCACCAGCTTCGGGGAGTACTTTCAGAGTAAATGACCACAGGTAGCCTCATCGGCTTCCTATGGTATTTCAAGACATCGGGGCTAGCTGCGCCCCTCACACCTCCTGGGCGAACGGCTGGATTCGAGGGCCGGCTGGTTTGGGAGGCCGGCTGCTAGAAGGAGGCATGATACCAGAAGGCGGCTACGAGGCGGCCGGCTTCTAGCAGGCGGCCTCTCATGCCCTCAAAGTTTGCACCCCACATAACTATGACGGAACGAGGCGTGGCTACAGTGCGACCTGCCACCCCCGAATCTAGGGCTGAGCGCGGCTATAGTACAGGAGTACCCAGCGGACGTGTGACGCCCCCGATTCAATCGTACACTAATCATACACGCAAACGTGTACGATCAAGATCAGGGACTCACGAGAAGATATCACAACACAACTCTACAAATAAAATAAGTCATACAAGTATCATATTACAAGCCAGGGGCCTCGAGGGCTCGAATAGAAGAGCTAGATCATAGACGAGTCAGCGGAAGCGACAATATCTGAGTACAGACATAAGTTAAACAAGTTTGGCTTAAGAAGGCTAGCACAAATGGGGTACAAATTGAAAGAGGCGCAGGCCTCCTGCCTGGGATCCTCCTAAACTACTCCAGGTCGTCGTCAGCGGGCTGCACATAGTAGTAGGCACCTCCTGAGTAGTAGTAGGAGTCGTCATCGACGGTGGCGTCTGGCTCCTGGGCTCCATCGTCTGGTTGCAGCAATCGGGTATGGGAAGAGGGAAAAGGAGGAGCAAAGCAACCGTGAGTACTCATCCAAAGTACTCGCAAGCAAGGAGCTACACTACATATGTATGCATTGGTATCAAATGGAATAAGGGTATCATATGTGGACTAAACTGCAGAATGCCGGAATAAGAGGGGGGTAGCTAGTCCTGTCGAAGACTACGCTTCTGGCCACCTCCATCTTGCAGCATGTAGAAGAGAGTAGATGGTAAGTTCACCAAGTAGCATCATGTAGCATAATACTAACCGATGATCCTCCCTTCGTCGCCCTGTGAGAGAGCGATCACCGGTTGTATCTGGCACTTGGAAGGGTGTGTTTTATTAAGTATCCGGTTCTAGTTGTCATAAGGTCAAGGTACAACTCCAAGTCGTCCTGTTACCGAAGATCACGGCTATTCGAATAGATTAACTTCCCTGCAGGGGTGCACCACATAACCCAACACGCTCGATCCCATTTGGCCGGACACACTTTCCTGGGTCATGCCCGGCCTTAGAAGATCAACACGTCGCAGCCCTACCTAGGCACAACAGAGAGGTCAGCACGCCGGTCTAAATCCTATGGCGCAGGGGTCTGGGCCCATCGCCCATTGCACACCTGCATGTTGCGAGGGCGGCCGGAAGCAGAACTAGCCCCCTTAATACAAGAGCAGGCTTACGTTCCAATTCGGCGCGCGCCACTCAGTCGCTGACATCACGAAGGCTTCAGCTGATACCACGACGTCGAGTGCCCATAACCGTCCCCGCGTAGGTGGTTAGTTCGTATAGGCCAGTGGCCAGACTCAGATCAAATACCAAGATCTCGTTAAATGTGTTATCTTTAAATAACCGCGAACGCCGACCAGGGCCAGGCCCACCTCTCTCCTAGGTGGTATCAACCTGCGCTGTCGTTTCGCCACAAAGATCCACACAGAGGGCTGTCGAGAAAGTATGTGCTTCAAGCCCCCAATTCATGAATCAACCGCGGGTACTCCTCGAGCCAACCCGACTTTAGTCATCACATGTATCATGTATAAAGTATATAGTATATACCCGTGATCACCTCCCGAGTGATCATGGCCCGATAGTATAGCATGGCAGACGGACAAGAATGTATGGCCACTGATGATAAACTAGCATCCTATAATAAGCATTAGGATTGCAGGTAAAGGTAACAACAGTAGTAGCAAGGACATGCTATGCATCAGGATAGGATTAATGGAAAGTAGTAACATGCTACACTACTCTAATGCAAGCAGTATAGAGGAGAGTAGGCGATATCTGGTGATCAAGGGGGGGGGGGCTTGCCTGGTTGCTCTGGCAAGAGAGAGGGGTCGTCAACACCGTAGTTGTAGTGGGTAGCAGCGGCGTCGGTCTCGGTGTCTAGCGAGAGAAGAGGGGGAAGAAATAATAAATATTGAGCAAACAGATGCATAACGATGCATGACATGATAAGTAGCGGTGCTAGGGGTGCCCTAACGCGGTAAGAGGTGGTATCGGTGAAGGGGGGAAACATTCGGGAAAGTATTCCCGGTGTTTCGTGTTTTCGGATAGATGAATCGGAGGGGGAAAGTTGCGTGTTCGCTATGCTAGGGATGCGTGGAGGATGAACGGGCTGTGTATTCGAATTCGTCTCGTCGTTCTGAGCAACTTTCATGTACAAAGTTTTTCCATCCGAGCTACGGTTATTTTTCTATGAATTATTAAAGTTTTAGCAATATTCTGAAATTGCTTTTATTAACTAATTCGAAAAAGGGGTGGGTGCACCCGGTGCAGTGCACCCAGCGGTGCACCAGGAGCTAACAGGTGGGGTCAGATGACCCAGTTGACCCAGTCAACGAAGACTGGTCAACAGCGTGAATAGTGCGTGCGGGTCCCCCATGTCAGTGCCACATGTGTTTTAATCATTTGTTTATATTAGTCTAATTTGTGGTGGGGCCCTCCTATCATAGACTGCTTTGCTAACTACAAAATTAACCTAGTTTAATTAGCAGACTAATTAATCTTAATTAGTGTTTTAAACCGGATTAATTAATTTAATTATTTAATTATTTAAAGCACCTATTTTTTTAAGAAAAGGGGCTGTGGGGCCCCGCTGGCAGTGGCCCAACTAGCCACTAGAGCGGGTGGTTAGCGGGGCGGGCGCGGGTTGTCCGTCGAGGGCGTGGCCCAGGTGCAGCGGACAGAGCCCCGGGGCGCCGGCCGGCTGGGGCCGCGGCTGACAGCGGCGACGAGCTGCGCAGAGCGGGGCGGGGGAGTGGTCCACGGCGATAGGGGAGGCCAGTAGGGCCACGGGGGCACGCGGCCAGGGCGGCATATGGCCACGACGAGACGGATGCTGTGGGGGAGGCGCGAGCGAGCCCGGGCATGGCTATGCGCCGGTGGGCGCAGCGACGGCGGCAAGTAGCTGAGGCAGGCGAGCTGCAGCAGCAAGCAGCAGTGCCGGAGCGCCGGGCTTCAGCGGGGCTAGAACGGCGGCGAGCGGCGAGCAGGAGGGCAGCAGCCGCGGGCGACGCGGGGCATGGCCAGGCGAGGGCGACGGGCCAGCAGGAGTAAGCAGGGCGACGCGCGCGGCTGCAGGAGGAGCCGCAGGCAGCAGCAACAGGCGGCGGCGGGGGCAGCAAAGCAGCGGCGCGGCAAGAGCGAGCGCAACAGCAGTGGCCGGTACGGCGGGCATGGGCGCAGCGGGAAACCGAGGACGGGGTCAGAGGGCTCGGGCGCGGCCAACGCGGGTACCAGGCGACAGCGGCGGGCGTGGGCCGCGGTAACGCAACAGCAAGAAGGCAGCCATGGCATGAGTATATTTACGCGGGCGCTTGGGCATGACGACGACTGCAGCCTACGGTGTCCAAAATGAAGGGGGAAAAGGGGGATTCGTCGGAGGGGGTCGCAGAGGAGGGGACAACGAGGTCGGAGGGGCTTGGTGTGGC
>NC_041382.1:606647024-606653597 GCF_002162155.2 Triticum dicoccoides | reverse complement strand
ACGACAGATCGAAGCCATGGTCGTGGCGGAGTCCAGCGAGGGGGGCGGGCATGGTCGGCGATGCAGGGGGGTTCCGGCGTCGATCTCGTGGCGCCGAGGACGGAGAGGACGCCTATGGAGCTTCTGTACATGCCGTCTTGTCGAGATGCGGTCGGTGGCCACAAAGACGACGAGGGGGCGGCGACCACGTCGGGCAAGCTCAAGATCAAGCGTGCGGAAAGGGGAGGGGAAAAAAGGTCTAGGGTTCCTGCGAGGAGAGGGGGGCGCCCTGGGTCTTGTAGGCGCGGGGGCTCGCGGGATGGCCGCCACGGCGTTGATCGAGGCCATGGCAGGCATTCGAGGTGGCCACGCTCCCCCCCTATTGCAGGGGAAGGAGAGAACGGGGAGGGGGGCTTGCTGGGCCGACCATGGGGTTTAGGCTGAAGGGGAAACAACAGGGGGGTTGTTTTTCTTTCAATTTTGTTTGTTTTGTTTCATTCTTACTTTACTTTTCTGTTTTCTTTTATTTCCTTAATAGTTTATAGTTTTAGAATAAGTAAAACCCACAGATAAATAGATTTGTAAATCCAATATTGCCACAAAAATAATTTGGTGACTAAACAAACTAGTTTAATATTTGTTTTTCATTTAAAAGCATTTAAATAATTGTTTTCGCTATTGTTTTATTTATGTTAAAGTATTTAAACATTTTATAAAAGTGTGTTTTCTTCACCATAATTACCTATGCAATAATTGGCACAACCCGAACATTTTACTTTTAATATTTGAAAACACTTAATGTTTTGACTTGATTTTGAATTTGAATTTGAATTTGAATCGGTTTTGTACTAACGTGATATTATCAACAGTAACCGAGGTGACATGGCGTCATTAGCAGAGGTTCACTGTAGCTTAATTATCCGGGCGCACCATTCTCCTCCACTACAAGAAATCTCGTCCCGAGATTTAGGAGGTACAGTTAAGGGGAAGGAATTGGTTACAAAATCCTAATGATTCGTCTCTGTCTTGGTTGCTCTTCTCGAAGAGGTCGATCCACTATGCTGATGTCTTCATTTCTCTACATCAGGTCATCATCAGGTCATCATGATGAAGTCGTCACCTTTTCTTCGGAGTCTTCATCGTACGCATGAAAGACAAGGGGTAACTTCGTAAGAACGGACAGCTACAAGGTTGACTATCCGACAGATAACTCAGGGAATGTGGTAGAAAGTAATTCTCGAATAGATACTTTAGAACATATCAAGAGTAAGGTAAGAAGGTACCATGAGAAGTTTCGAGCGGACAGGCAATCGTTCGATGCCTGAAACAGGGCGTGAAAAGGGTTTGGAGCAACGGGAATAAGTATTGTGTCTGATAGCAGAATTGATGATCTCTCGGAAGGTGGCTTGTGAATCACATACGAGGCCAAGTGCGAGGAATTAACTTTGGAAGCTGGGGTGTATAGGAGAGCTAGGTTTCGATCCTGTGGAACTGTGGTTTATGGGCCCACCATGTGGGTTAAAAAAATAGGGAGGGTGATGTCATCTTGCATGGTCATGATAGCAATGCATGTCAGAAAATAGTCTGTCAGTTATGTCGCCAACAACGTTTGTACCAAGGGCGAGGGCCGAAGAGAACCATATTCCTGCTCGTTGAACGAGGCAGACCAATAGGCAAAGTTCTCGTCCGTTGGTGGTTACCGGAATGTCAACAACAATAGTAACAGGGTCTTACTGACAGAGTTGTACACTAAGGTGCTTATAAAAGCAGTGATGTATTACTGCTTAGATCATATAAACCTCAAGAAGGTTAAACAGAACAATGGAAAGGAAAATGTGATTATTAGATTAAACAGAACAATGGAAAGGAAATATGTGTTTAAACACATATTTCAGGGGTATATCCTTCCCAAGAACAAGCAGAGTATGATATCCAAGACCAGATAGAAGGTAGAAAACCACTTAGGTAAGGGGAGAGGAATTTCATGATGTTACCCATACAACGGTGTTTGGGTAATTGAGAAGGAAACATTAGCATTGGGCCTCAAATGTTCTCATTGAAAATCAGAGTACCACAAACATGCTTCGAGATAGCATTGACATTGTCTTCAAGCAACTGTCAGGCTTTGGATACGCGAAGGATTCATCGGGAACAACTTGTAGAATAAGTCTTACAGTTTCCTCACGGAAAATGGATATCCTTGCTGAAAAGGAACAATAGGGCCTCCGGCCAGGTGTGCTAGGCATGACATCATCTTACCGGGTCATATAAAGACCAATGTTATAATTATTGGAAATATGTCCCAATCATCATACCTGACCGAGATTCAGATCTGATTGGTGCCAGGATGCCTGAGAAGAAAAGGTGCAACACAATTGACGAGACGACATTGTAAGATTCTTGGGAAATGTACTATGGAAGCGAGTTCCGAAACAAGAGTTCATCATTGAAACCAAGGAGAGGATGAAGAGGTGGCTGATGAACTCAGCGACAATTCATTGAGATTTTCAAAAGATTGATTTCCACACTTATGTGAACAAGGAGATAACATTTGTCGGATCAAATGATATAAGGATGTATGCTCGAGGAAAACATACACATTTAAGTATTGGTTGAAAAGTGCACCCAAAATATGGTCTTAGGTAGCAAGATCAACGTTAGAAAGGTGATTCAACAACCAATAGTCTAAGAATGAAATATCGACCATTAACTTGAAAGCAATAGAGTTGCTAGAAACACGAACAAGTTTGTGTTGAACGGAAGGCAATAAGGTGGTCGATGATAACACAAATCATGGAGGACAAGGATGGTACTTCTCATCATGAATCCAATTGATATCCTGGAAGGGGTCAAAATGTTGATGATGATCACGACACACTTGTCGAGGGGTTTCAGGAGGATATAATCGATCATCGATGACATCAAGGAAAAGGAAGGGTGAAGCGAAAGTTATCAGAATCATGGGTATGAAACATACTCGAAATCAAGTTTGCTATTCAAGGAGAAATGATATGACAAGGAAGATCGACGTAAGATTAGCTCACTGCCGAAATTTGGGCTCTATGAAGCAGGACCAGGTAGCACAGTTAAAAATTAGCCCAATGTGATAGCCGATCAGGCTAGGATTGACATGCTCGAGTACAAATTCGTAAGTAAAGGATATTACTAAGAGTTATTTAATCGTGGTGCGGACCCGATTTAGTTATCGGTGTCCTCGAGTGACTAACAACCCGGAACCAAGAAACATTGGAATTGGTGAGGAATAATACTCGATGATGGCTCATAATAAGCAACATGGTTCGATGATATTATCAAGATACCAAAGGGTAATACTTGGAGGTAGAGAAAAATAGAGGTTTGACAAGTGTATTGATCTGCAAAAGACAAGTACTTTAACTTGTCCGAGGAAAGGAATCAAGGAAAAAATATGATTAGAACCACGATTGCAAAGGGTCAATTCACAGATACCATATGATATTATATCAAGGGAATAGTTATTATTACAAGAAGCTTGCATGACAGGATATACATTGTGTCCGTGGGCATGAACACAGGGTTCAAGGTCGACTCCCACCTGTTCAATGCATAACCTTTCATTCACCTCTCGTATTTCGAAAATGACGTTAGTTGTTGAGAGTTTTTACCTGGTGCAATACCAGATAAGTATGACCCGTGAAATCTTTCAGCTTCACACGGTTTAGGGAAGGCATAGGTTCAACCCATCAGGGCATCTTAGGAACATATACCACAAACTTCAGAGTAAATCATACAAGCTCGAAAGTAGAGCATGGTTCACAAAGCAGAGGATACAATTTACCAAAGGTATTATATACCCATGTAAAGGCTCACAAGGTTATTCAATATGAAGGACACGGCCGGCTAAATTCAGACAAATGGTCTGGTGATCCACAAGGGATCTGATGTGCGCATCGGTACTCTATCAAAGGAAAAAGGAATGCATGTGCATCGGATTATAGAAACAACTGACTAACTCAAAGCTCAAATGCAAAGGAATTATGAATTCCAAGACAAAGGGATCAGAAGCAATGCTCTGATTAGGGAGGATAATTTGAATCGCCTTAGGGGTACAATTGATGGCAATTTGATTGGTCGAGATCCAGCTCATGTTTAAAATGATGTCTGAGCTGGAAGGATGAATTCTAGGATCTGATTGAGGGTTACGAGCATTTGTAATATATTGAATCAACCTACTCGAAATGAAATTGACAAAGGGTGCCAATAAGATTACGAGATTTATGGCATTAACCATAACGTAAGCAAGCAAGAATTTCAGGAGCAATAGGCTGCTCAGGATTTTCGAAAGACCGATTGGTATTTCGAAGATTTTTGTGAAATAGATAAATCATCTGGGGATGAGCGGATGCTCGATAAGTGCGAGAAATTATCCGTGGGGGTATTCAGGTGGCAAGGAACTGCAAGGCAGTAGGCACAAAGTATTCTCGAAACAATAGAGAGAATTTTAGGGTATCTTCTAGAAACAAGATCAACAGGGGATGAATGTATGAACGACAAATGTAGGTAGTTATCCATAAGGACACATCAGTGGCACAGAACTGTAAAAGCAATGACACATAGTCTCCATAGAACATCGTAGAGTGTCTTCGGTATCTTCTGGTGAAGCAAGCGATCGTTCAGACCGAGGGGCTCTCCGGGGAGAGAATTTTTTTTACGAGAACCTAGAGTTAAAGTTAGCAAATCATTCAACCCGAATAGGAGAGAGATTAGAGTCCCAGCGTATAGACGAGGAATAAAAGATCCTAATACCATCCAATGGCGACGTGGGCCCGTAAGCCGCACAGCCATGTTAGTAAAAGTTTTGCAATGTCTAGACTCGACTTCGGCCAAGGAGTGTGGAAAGGAGATTCCTACAGGCAGTCGGCTCTGATACCAACTTGTGACGCCCCCGATTCAATCGTACACTAATCATACATGCAAACGTGTACGATCAAGATCAGGGACTCATGGGAAGATATCACAACACAACTCTACAAATTAAATAAGTCATACAAGTATCATATTACAAGCCAGGGGCCTCGAGGGCTTGAATACAAGAGCTCGATCATAGACGAGTCAGCGGAAGCGACAATATCTGAGTACAGACATAAGTTAAACAAGTTTGGCTTAAGAAGGCTAGCACAAACGGGGTACAAATCGAAAGAGGCGCAGGCCTCCTGCCTGGGATCCTCCTAAACTACTCCGGGTCGTCGTCAGCGGGCTGCACGTAGTAGTAGGCACCTCCCGAGTAGTAGTAGGAGTCATCATCGACGGTGGCGTCTGGCTCCTGGGCTCCATCGTCTGGTTGCAGCAATCGGGTATAGGAAGAGGGAAAAGGAGGGGCAAAGCAACCGTGAGTACTCATCCAAAGTACTCGCAAGCAAGGAGCTACACTACATATGTATGCATTGGTATCAAATGGAATAAGGGTATCATATGTGGACTAAACTGCAGAATGCCGGAATAAGAGGGGGGTAGCTAGTCCTGTCGAAGACTACGCTTCTGGCCACCTCCATCTTGCAGCATGTAGAAGAGAGTAGATGGTAAGTTCACCAAGTAGCATCGTGTAGCATAATCCTAACCCGATGATCCTCCCTTCGTCGCCCTGTGAGAGAGCGATCACCGGTTTTATCTGGCACTTGGAAGGGTGTGTTTTATTAACTATCCGGTTCTAGTTGTCATAAGGTCAAGGTACAACTCCAAGTCGTCCTGTTACCGAAGATCACGGCTATTCGAATAGATTAACTTCCCTGTAGGGGTGCACCACATAACCCAACACGCTCGATCCCATTTGGTCGGACACACTTTCCTGGGTCATGCCCGGCCTCGGAAGATCAACACGTTGCAGCCCTACCTAGGCACAACAGAGAGGTCAGCACACCGGTCTAAATCCTATGGCGCAGGGGTCTGGGCCCATCACCCATTGCACACCTGCACGTTGCAAGGGCGGTCGGAAGCAGAACTAGCCCCCTTAATACAAGAGCAGGCTTACGTTCCAATCCGGCGCGCGCCGCTCAGTCGCTGACGTCACGAAGGCTTTAGCTGATACCACGACATCGAGTGCCCATAACTGTCCCCACGTAGATGGTTAGTGCGTATAGGCCAGTGGCCAGACTCAGATCAAATACCAAGATCTCGTTAAACGTGTTATCTTTAAATAACCGCGAATGCCGACCAGGGCCAGGCCCACCTCTCTCCTAGGTGGTATCAACCTGCGCTGTCGTTTCGCCACAAAGATCCACACAGAGGGCTTTCGGGAAAGTATGTCCTTCCAGCCCCCAATTCATGAATCAACCGCGGGTACTCCTCAAGCCAATCCGACTTTAGTCATCACATGTATCATGTATAAAGTATATAGTATATACCCGTGATCACCTCCCGAGTGATCACGGCCCGATAGTATAGCATGGCAGACGGACAAGAATGTATGGCCACTGATGATAAACTAGCATCCTATAATAAGCATTAGGATTGCAGGTAAAGGTAACAATAGTAGTAGCAAGGACAGGCTATGCATCAGGATAGGATTAATGGAAAGCAGTAACATGCTACACTACTCTAATGCAAGCAGTATAGAGG
>NC_041382.1:606614425-606646865 GCF_002162155.2 Triticum dicoccoides | reverse complement strand
TGCCTGGTTGCTCTGGCAAGAGAGAGGGGTCGTCAACACCGTAGTTGTACTGGGTAGCAGCAGCGTCGGTCTCGGTGTCTAGCGAGAGAAGAGGGGGAATAAACAATAAATATTAAGCAAACAGATGCATAGCGATGCATCACATGACAAGTAGCGGTGCTAGGGGTGCCCTAACGTGGTAAGAGGTGATACCGGTGAAGGGGGAAAACATCCGGGAAAGTATTCCCGGTGTTTCGCATTTTTGAACAGATGAATCGGAGGGGGAAAGTTGCGTGTTTGCTATGCTAGGGATGCGTGGCGGATGAATGGGCAGCGTATTCAAATTCGTCTCATCGTTCTGAGCAACTTTCATGTACAAAGTTTTTCCATCCGAGCTACGGTTATTTTTCTATGAATTATTAAAGTTTTAGCAATATTCTGAAATTGCTTTTATTAACTAATTCGAAAAAGGGGTGGGTGCACCCGGTGCAGTGCACCCAGCGGTGCACCAGGAGCTGACAGGTGGGGTCAGATGACCCAGTTGACCCAGTCAACGAAGACTGGTCAACAGCGTGAATAGTGCGTGTAGGTCCCGCATGTCAGTGTCACTTGTGTTTTAATCATTTGTTTATATCAGTCTAATTAGTGGTGGGGCCCTCATGTCATAGACAGCTTTGCTAACTACAAAATTAACCTAGTTTAATTAGCAGACTAATTAATCTTAATTAGTGTTTTAAACCGGATTAATTAATTTAATTATTTAATTATTTAAAGCACCTATTTTTTTTAAGAAAAGGGGCTGTGGGGCCCCGCTCGCAGTGGCCCAACTAGCCACTGAAGTGGGTGGTTAGCGGGGCGGGCGCGAGTTGTCCGTCAGCGACGTGGCCCACGCATAGCGGACGGAGCCCCGGGGCGCCGGCCGGCCGGGGCCGCGGCTGACGGCGGCGACGAGCTGCGCGGAGCGGGGCGGGGGAGTGATCCGCGGCGACAGGGGAGGCCAGTAGGGCCGCGGGGGCACGCGGCCAGGGCGGCATATGGCCACGGCGAGGCAGACGCGTTGGGGGAGGCGCGGGCGAGCCCGGGCATGGCTATGCGCCGGCGGGCGCAGCGGCGGCGGTGAGTAGCCGAGGCGGGCGAGCTGTAGTAGCAAGCAGCAGTGGCGGAGCATCGGGCTTCAGCGGGGCTAGAACAGCGGCGAGCGGCACGCAGGAGGGCAGCAGCCGCGGGCGACACGGGGCATGGCCGGGCGAGGGCGACGGGCCAGCGGGAGTAAGCGGGGCGACGCGCGTGGCTGTAGGAGGAGCCGCATGCAGCAGCAACAAGCGGCGGCGGGGGCAGCAAAGCAGCGGCGCGGCAAGGGCGAGCGCAATAGCGGTGGCCGGTACAAAGGGCATGGGTGCAGCGGGAAACCGAGGACGGGGTCAGAGGGCTCGTGCGCGGCCGACGCGGGTACCAGGCGGCAGCGGCGGGCGTGGGCCGTGGTAACGCAGCAGCAAGAAGGCAGCCATGGCATGAGTATATGTACGCGGGCGCTCGGGCATGACGACGACTGCAGCCTACGGTGTCCAAAACGAAGGGGGAAAAGGGGGATTCGTCGGAGGGGCTCACAGGGGTCGCAGAGGAGGGGACAACAAGGTCAGAGGGGCTTGGTGTGGCTCGCCGACGACGGATCGAAGCCATGGCCGTGGCGGAGTCCAGCGAGGGGGCGGGCATGTGCGGCGATGCAGGGGGGTTCCGGCGTCGATCTTGTGGCGCCGAGGACGGAGAGGACGCCTACGGAGCTTCTGTACACGCCGTCTTGTCGAGATACGGTCGGTGGCCACAAAGATGACGAGGCGGCGGCGACCACGTCAGGCAAGCTCAAGATCGAGCGTGCGGAAAGGGGAGGGGAAAAAAGGTCTAGGGTTCCTGCGAGGAGAGGGGGGCGCCCTGGGTCTTGTAGGCGCGGGGGCTCATGGGATGGCCGCCACGACGACGATCGAGGCCGTGGCAGCCATCCGAGGTGGCCACGCTTCCCCCCTGTTGCAGGGGAAGGAGAGAATGGGGAGGGGGGCTTGCTGGGCCGACCATGGGGTTTAGGCCCAAGGGAAAACAACAGGGGGTTGTTTTTCTTTTGCTTTTGTTTGTTTTGTTTCATTCTTACTTTACTTTTCTGTTTTCTTTTATTTATTTAATAGTTTATAGTTTAGAATAAGTAAAACCCACACATAAATAGATATGTAAATCCAATACTGCCACAAAAAAAATTTGGTGACTAAACAAACTAGTTTAATATTTCTTTATCATTTAAAAGCATTTAAATAATTGTTTTCGCTATTGTTTTATTTATGTTAAAGTATTTAAACATTTTAAAAAAGTGTGTTTTCTTCACCATAATTACCTATGCAATAATTGGCACAACCCGAACATTTTACTTTTAATATTTGAAAACTCTTAATGTTTTGACTTGATTTTGAATTTGAATTTGAATCGGTTTTGTACTAACGTGATATTATCAACAGTAACCAAGGTGACATGGCGTCATTAGCAGAGGTTCACTGTAGCTTAATTATCCGAGCGTCACAGGACGCCCCTCACCGGACGGGGTACTGTAGCCACGAAGCCCATGCACTAGTACATCGAGCTCCTAAACAAACGGTTTTTAACCCCTTTCCGCGACGGCATATGGAACCGTCGCCAAGTGAATGTGGGTGATAGGGGGGGTCCTTCCGACACGACCCAGAAACCGTCGGGGATATGCCCTCCTGGCATGCATGCTCGGCAAAATGAGAACGTGTGCGACCGGCGAGCGCTCAAATACGGAAATACATACTGTAGAGCTAAAAAAATACAATTATATGGCGAAATTGTTTCCGGTCGCAAGTACACCCCACACAGTCGCTCCAAGGAAAACGTTTCCGTTCACAGGTACATCACAAACATTTTTTCTCGTTAAATCGTTTGCGTTATTGAATGTATCACACACGGTCCGTAGAAGAAAATGTGTGGCAAAGGCTCTCCATCACACACAGTTTTTATGTGGTAAACGTTTGCGCAAGGTGGCCTAACGCAAACTGTTTTCAAGAGAAACTCGTGTGTGATTGTTCATTGCTCCAACACGGTTTATTCCTACAAACTATGTGTGTTGCGTGATGTCATCATTCAGGGTATTTTTTCAACAACCGTTTGCAATAGCAAAACCCAATTAGCAGGCTAATTCGCCATTAGCAGGCTAATTATCCGATTATTCATAATCCATTTATTAATCTAATTGACATTTCATATTAAGCACAGAATATATTTCATTTTCATAATTGAAATACATCAGAGTACAACATCATATAGCTTCAGCACTCAGCTACCCCATTACACAACTACACCAGGACCAAGTTTCACATGCAACATCTATAACCTTTCGAAATTAGCATCATAGGCGGTACATAGATAGATGTATCTCATCTGGAAAACTGCTAAAGTAGAAGGCGAATATTGAGCCTTCATTAATGTTGAAGGTCTTTGTAACTTTAGGCCAGTGCCTGTGGATGATTGACCGTCCATCCTCCGTCCTCTTCAGGAAAACTTCAATATTGAACCGTGGGTGTTGTATGAATACCTTCCTCGCCTCCTGACCATACACATGGTTTGAGAGGTAATCATCAGTGAACTTCTTTGTAAAGGCCTGAAAACAAGGATGTGCATAAATATTTTCTCTATATCGGAAATGGGACAAAGGAATAAAAAAGGCAAGGTATAATAGTCAATACCATCATGTAGTGAACCGATGTCTTCTTCATTGTGCAGACAAAGATCTTGTTGTTTTTTGTCACTAATTTCTTTATCCTAACAATCTTCCTGAGTTTCTTGACTTGACTGATATTCATGGACAACTCACTTCCCCATATGCAAAAAGGGTCGAACAGTGGGTCAAAACCTCTGACAACAGGACCTACATGTGCAAGACCAAATTGTTAAAAACCTAAATATTAGAATGGTTCTTGCAATTCCACAATAATGTGCTATTAGACAATGGACCATGCATGTGCTAACCTCGATTGTAAACCTTGGTGCTTCCCATTGTTTCCCTGCAACACATATAAGGTAGTTAGTCATCATATTAAGTAAGGGTTCACATGCTATCAGTAAAATATGTTGATAAAAAATAAGCACATTGCAGATTCATCAGATTAATTCAAGCCACACGGAAAACCCATTTATCCAGACCAAGCATGATTAAGAATTAGGAAATATAGCACTTGTATATGTTTCTCATGTATTAAGTGCAGCCAAATTCGATTCATTCCTCACATGCACAACAATAAAAAATTCTACCCACGACAATTGGAAATCGCATTGCAGAATTGAACCAAGCAGTTAACTAAACACCACAACAAATGAACTAACATTAACTGAGCACCACATTGCACAATATAACATACTCCTAATAGAAGATCAGACAGTTAACCAAACAGTTAACTACAACCAATTGTAGCAATTGTATTTGTTTCTCATGTATTTACTACAACCAAATTCAATTTATTCCTCACATGGTATATAATAACAGAATGCACCCACAACTATTGAACATCGCATTGCAGAATTAAATCAAACAGTTAACTAAACACCACAACACAAATGAACCAAACGTTAACTGAGCACCACATTGCACAATGTATAACCAAACCAAGCATGCTTGACAACTTGGAAATATAGCAATTGTATTCGCTTCTCATGTATTTTGTAAAGATAAATTCAACTTATTTCTCACATGGAAGACAATACAAAATTGCAGCCTGAAAAATTGAACATCACATTTGCAGAATTGAACCAAACAGTTAACTGAAGACAACAACTAATTAACAAAATAGTTAATAAGTGAGCACCACACTGCACACTAGAGCAACAGATTACATGGTAAAATTAGATAGTACAATTCACTAGAACTTGTGAAGGAAAGGCAGGAGCAGCACATGCAACGGGTAAACCGAGCATGCTTAACCGGCGTAGCTAGAAAATGGCAAGGTGCTCCTTCAAGATCTGGGGGTTGGCACGAGTGGCAGCCATCACGACCTCATCCGTGCGTGCGGCCGCGATTTGCTTCTCCGCTGCCAAATGCTCCTTGAGGTCCTGGCTATACTGCATGCACCATGGCTTAGGCCGGCGCTTATTTGGTGGAGGGACCGGTGATTTGGGTGGAAGGTGTCGCGCTTGCGCCGGCGGTCGGGACATGTGTGATGTGGAAGGAGGAGGAGGATGGGGGTCGGGTGTGGATTACCTGCCTGGATAGGCGAGGACGAGCAGCGTGAAGGAGGGTCGCCGGCGAGGAGGCGGCGACACTGCAAGCAACGAGTGAAGGTTTCAACTTGGAAAAGAAGGCGGAAACAGGGGAAATGTGACTTTTGGTAAGGGGGAGGGGGCGGGGAGGTAGATATTTCTGCGGAAGCCAGAAATTTGGAATCGCTTCAGCCAAAAAAATGGCACGCAAAGTGTCATCAGATACGGTCCCTTATTCAGACATGATCCAAAGATATTTTCTGCTAAATCTCACATGGTTGGTTATAATAAACTGTGTGGGATCTACTTGATTTTTTTGTCTTGATTTGAATTACATAATGGGGTCACAGCGGCCTTGGACGATGTTTCAATTGCTGGAACTTTTATCTGCAATGAACATGCAACTATAGGTGTGTCGTCCAAAAAATTGGAATTATTCAGGGTTCTTTGGACATTTTTATACATTAACTGGGTTTTTAGGCATTTTATGCGCATAATTCAAATTTGAACTACATGCACATGCTCCAGTGTATATAAACTGGTTGAAAATCAAATATGTGTCATTGGTTGCATGCTTAGGTCCCATGCAAGAAATGGGAATGAATATCACACACCCTGCCATCGTTACTCGCCACAAACATTGAGATACAAGGATTTTAATTTCTAGTAAATCCAAAACTCGTCCGAAATTCATGAAACCTGGCATGCTATCATGGAGCGGCATCAACATGCCGTGGTAAAATTTTTGTCCCATTTGGGGCAGGTTTGGGTATATGCTTCTCACACCAAGCATGATGGTTTCGGTAGGGAACGTTCCACCTTTGGGGACAAAACGATATCCGTTGCCTCTTATTGCTTTCAAAAAAATTCAAGTGTCAACATAGAACAACAAGAGTGTTGTGTTCAATTTTAGATTTTTTCGGGGTTCATTTGGACATTTTTATACATTAACTGGGTTTTCTAGGCATTTTATATGCATAATTCAAATTTGCACTACATACACATTCTCCAGTGTATATAAACTGGTTGAAAAATCAAATATGTGTCCTTGGGTGCATGCTTAGGTCCCATGCAAGAAATGGGAATGAATTTCAAACACCCTGCCACCGGCAGTCGGCCGCACATATTGAGATACCTGGTTTTTTAATTCTAGTAAATCCAAAACTCGTTTGAAATTCATAAAACTTGGCATGCTATCATGAAGCGGCATCAACATGCCGTGGTAAATTTTTTGTCCCATTTGGGGCAGGTTTGGGTATAACCTTCTCACAAACGAGCGCTTCTCACAACAAGCGTGATGGTTTCGGTAGGGAATGTGCCACCTTTGGGGACGAAACGATATCTGTTGCCTCTTATTGCTTTCAAAAAATTTCGAGTGTCAACATAGAACAACAAGAGTGTTGTGTCCAATTTTGGATTTTTTCAGGGTTCGTTTGGACATTTTTATACATTAACTGGGTTTTCCAGGCATTTTATGTGCATAATTCAAATTTGAACTACATGCACATTCTCTAGTGCATATAAACTGGTTGAAAAATCAAATATGTGTCCTTGGTTGCATGCTTAGGTCCCATGCAAGAAATGAGAATGAATTTCAAACACCCTGCCACCGTCAGTCGGCCGCACATATTGAGATACCTGATTCTTAAATTCTAGTAAATCCAAAACTCGTCTGGAATTCATGAAACTTGGCATGCTATCATGGAGCGGCATCAACCGTTGTTTTGGATGACCCATGTGCAACCACGTACAAACAATTATTGGGTATGTTGCCATTTGTCAAACTGGAAAGATTTACATTTTTAGATCTAGTAAAGTTGCCATTTGTCAATCCTTATAAAACTGCAATTTGTCAAAATATGCAGCTAGAAATCATTAGCATTATCTAATTTTTGCAACTAAAATTCAGTAATTAAGCATAGATTTCATTCATAGATTAAGCAATCGTTCTTAATTTATACAAACAGTTCAACTCGACAGCTGAACCGACCAAACTTCTCCCCAATTGTTGCCAACCACGTATTGAAATAGCTAGTTCAACTATATATACTAGCTAATTTTAAGTATGTTGTACAATTCGACCACACATCTATAGTCAGATGAACTGAACAAAATAGCCCCTGAATACTACTACTACCACGGAGGGGCTTTGTGCTACTTCCGGCAGCCTCTCCTCTGCCGAGCACGCTCACCCCCTCAGTAAGAGGCAGAGGAGGAGGAGGAGCCTACCGACGAGCTGGACAAATGCAATACGATGCCTTCCGGTGCTGCATGTTCAGCGACGCTCGCCAGCTCGAACGCCCACTGCCGCTCTAGATGATCCCTCTTGAAGCGGCCGGACTGCTCGTAGATCTCCTGATTCCTCGCCTCTGTGTCGGCGTGTGCTGCGGCGATGACTGTGATAAGGCTCTTTGCGTGCTCGACAAGGTGCTCCTCCTCCTCCTCCCGCGGGAACTCGATGTAGCGTGCAAGGTCGCTGATGCACATGCGGGCCTCCGCCTCCCGCCTTCGGGCCACGGCGGCGGAGCAGGTGATAATCCTTACGGTCAATGGTGGGCTGGCAGCCACGACGACCGACGATGGGGTGGTGGCCACGACCGCCACCTCCCGCCTTCGGGCCGCGGTGGCGGAGCGGGTGATGGCCATGGTGGCCGGTAGTGGGGTGGCGGCCATGACGGCCACCTCCCGCCTTTGGGCCACGGCGGCGGAGCGGGAGATGGCCGTGGCTTTCGACGATGGTGTGACAGCAATGGAGGACGGCAACAGCTGCCGACGGACATCGGCGGCGGAGCGTGTGGTGGGTGTTCCACGCACAGCCAACAGGGACGCCACGCGCACTACACTACGTCAGGGACTGCGCCACCGCCGCGGTGAAGCCTCCCAGCTAGAGCTGTCCTCTGATGAAGACGGAGTGGCTGAGCGATGACGAAGGACCTGTGCCATTGGCGATTATGGGAGAAGCATACGAGATAAGCTACAGGGAGGGAGGGGAAAATGCAACGCAGGACTCGCCGACCGTGAGAGTTTTTATAGCAGGCCGGTAAGCATTGCGATTTTGGGGGATTTCACCGAGTCGGGCGGGAAGCTTGCGCGGGAACTCGTGAGGTTGTGCAGGAACGGGCTCACCGACGATTCATTGGCGCCACCGTTTGGCCAAAAGAACGCCCCCGCGCGCTGCGCAAGCTTGCGCTGTAAGCCCTCTGCTGCAGCGGGGCGACAAGACGTGCGAGAGGACACGTTTAATAAAAAACGTTTGCGATTTAATTACCTACTATACCCCTGTCCTGGTTTATAAGTAGGATTTAACTAATAAAATACGAATGTATGTCACCAAAGATTATATCGTTGGAGTCGTATTTGAACATAATTTCCAGCTATACAATTTTTGTAACATGCATTAACACTGTTTTGGTTAAACTTAAGGTTATATACCAGCAAGCGTTTGCCTCCAACACACACGGCTTATTCCAAAACAAACAGCTCGGATGGATCAACTGTATGCCACGTATCGCACACGCAACTCTAATCTGATTCATGCTTGATGTCTCCGACACTGCTCACACAGTTCGTCATATTTGCCACGTATCACTGTGCCGTCCTCTGCTCGTGTCCCTCGGCAAGCTCTGCTCGTTGTTAGGCGCTGCGGCGTGCTCTGTCACGTCCGTTGGCGCGCTCTGCTCGCGTCCGTCGGCACGCTCGGCTTGTGGACAACTTTTCTTTGCATGTAAAACTGCTATATGCATATATATGCTAGCAAGATGCCCGTGCGTTGCATGAAACATCAAGATACATTTGTATGAGTTGTTTATCTTGTGAGAGAAAAGGATGAATGAGAGAAGTCCTTATCTGCAAGTTTGGAGAGAGGTGTGGGTATCTTTTTGCAGAATTGTCATGGTTTGCTTTCTAACCGTCAGATATAGATCGGACAGTCTATATTACACGATGGCAGGCACACCATCATCACCAACTCGGTCTTTTATAAGAGTAGATATAGAGATGGTTCATCGCCGTTGAGGCGACCGCAGAGCGCTCTGCTCGCGTCCCTCCGCGCGCGCTCTGCTAGCGGTTGGGCGTGCGCACGATCACGTTGGGGGCCCCATATGCATGCGGTTGCGCCACGCGTGTTGCCATGCGATGCAATTACGTGCGGCACGATGGAGTTACACGCTACAAATTAGAACTGCCATTAGGGCCTGCCGATATTCCTGGCCGTCCGGCTTCCCCTTTAATTCCCGCGGCCATTATAACCTTAGTCTCTTCAACCTTTCAATCGTGCCCCACAACACAACAAGCACACCCACGACGACACATAGAGAGGGGATGTCCAGCAGTGCTCCAATGGAGTTCGGCGAGCATAGAGTGGAGACCCACGCGAGGGAGATGGATCTCTTGGTGGTGTACACCATCGACCCGGCTGTGGTGGACGACTACATCAACAGTGTTGAGCAGTTGCTTGCTCGAGACACGTACAAGGTGGTCGGCATCGACCTCTAGTACACCACCGGTCGTCCCAACATAGATCAGATGGTTACCGTCGCCCAGTTGTGCGTGGGCCATCATGTCCTCATCTACCACTACTGCATGGCCACAGAGCCTTGCGACTGTTTCAACAGGTTTGTCAACAACTCCGACTACAAGTTTGCCATGATGGAAACCACCGACGATGTAAACGCGCTCCGTTTTATGGGCTTGGCCTACAAGAACCTTGTCAAATCCTTGACCACTACAGGGTCTGGGGCTGCACGAAGAAGGACTCCCTGGTTGAACTCACCTCGGTCATCATCGACCCCTACTACGAAAAGATGAAGCAGGATGCCCAAAGAACAAGTCCTGTATCCTGGCACGGGGCCTGAATGCGGCAACTGGATGAACCTCACCTCAGGTTCGCGGCCAAGAGCGTGTACACATGCTACGAGATGCACAGGAGGATCGTTGACATGAGGAAGTGCCCCGTTACCAAAATAGATGAGCCCAGATCGAGCCACAATCGGAGCAAGCGTCACAAGAAGTAGATGATGATCAGATGATCATTTATGCTAGTTAATCATGCATGTAATATATAGTTTACTTTATTGTTGGTGTGTGGAAATGTCATGTGTGTAGGAGCCAGCTATGTAATTATGCATGTAATAGTTTACTTTGGTGTGTGCAAATGCCATGGTTGTAGTAGCCACCTATGTAAGTGGATGTTTAATTTGGTTATGCAAGCATGTCCTTCTAAGTGTGTGTGTATATATATACAATACCATCCCACAACACACACGTCTTGTTAAGTTGAACCGTTTCTGTGCTCTTGTGTCAACGCAAACAGTTCATCTGAGTGAACTACATGCCATATATCGCACACACCTTGATCTGGCTGACCGTTTCTTTTGTGTTGCCTAATCACAAACAGTTCATCTGAGTGAACCGTATGCTGTATATCGCACACACCTTCATCTGGCTGTCCGTTTCTTTTGTTTTTCCTAATCACAAACCATTCATTCGAGTGAACTGTATGATGTGTGTCGCACACGCCTTCATCTGGCCATCCATTTCTTTTGTTCTTCCTCATCGCAAATAGTTAATCGAACTGAACCATATGCCCTTCATCGCACACGCAACTAAAATCTGAACCGTGTTTGATGCATCCTCCATCGCAAAAGTTTGCACCTTTTTTGACAGTTTTCATACACTATCATTTGCGATTATTGCATCACACATAGTTTCTTGAAGGGTCTCTGATCGTAGTGCCGCGTTAGCAACATCTTGCAGTAGTGATGACATCACCTACTACCTAGGGAGTTATGCCCCCACGATGGCCTGTCGGTACGGTCCGTAGGCAGTGGGCCCTACCTGGCAGCGAGCCTTAGAAGGCGGCGAATCCCCAGCAGGCGGCAATGGGGGCGGGCCACCTCCAAGCAGGCGGCCCCCTCCGCCCTCAAAGTCTGTGCGCCATTAACCAGAGGAAACGGGGAGTGGCTACAATGAACGCCCAGCAGGCAGCGGTACTATAGCCATGCTCCCCCCGACAAAGCATCCATCATAAGTAGCAATGCTACAGTGCAAAGCGATCAACCAGACCCGCAAGCGGCGGGCGCGACCTGTCGGCCGAGTATACAACAGCCGGTGGGACCCACCAAGCGGCAAGCCCCAGCAACCAGTGGAGAAGCCGGCGTCTAGAGACACTGACGGCCGAGTCGCACACCCGGCCGGATTACCATTGTACCCCTGGGGGGTAGGCTCATATAAACCCCCCAGGCTTCCCCATGCAAAGGGTTCAGACCTTAGAGATCACACACACCCATATAGAGAGAGGAGTAGGTCTAGCCTTGTTCTTCTTCCTCCTCTAGCAAAACAACTCAAGGAGCAACTTGTAGCTACTCTATTTGATCATAGTCATCATGCGAAGACCCCGCAGAGCAGGACTAGGGGTGTTATCTCCACGGAGAGCCCGAACCTGGGTAAGATTCACAGGCGCATGCGGTCTCGCTCACTCCCGCTTCTAAAGCCCGGCGATGTACTCTTGTCCTTCTCCATGATTAGCCACCTGATACGTCCATTTTGCATCATGCTTTTATATCGATATTTATTGCATTATGGGCTGTTATAACACATTATGTCACAATACTTATGCCTTTTCTCTCTTATTTTAAAAGGTTTACATGAAGAGGGGGAATGCTGGGAGCTGGAATCTGGGCTAGAAAAGGAGAAAATATTAGAGACCTATTCTGCACATCTCCAAAAGTCCTGAAACTCCACGGGAATTATTACCAGAATATATAAAAAATATTGGGCGAAAGAAGTACCATAGGGGGGCCACCCACCGTCCACGAGAGTGGGGGCGTGCCCTACCCTCCTAGGCGTGCCCCCTGCCTCATGGCCCCCCTGGTGGCCCTCTGATGCCCATCTTTGGCTATATGGAGTCTTTCGTCGAGGAAAAAAATCATAAGCAAGCTCACGGGACGAAACTCCACCGCCACGAGGCGGAATCTTGGCAGAACCAATCTAGGGCTCCGGCGGAGCTGTTCTGCCGGGGAAACTTCCCTCCGGGAGGGGGAAATCATCACCATCATCATCACCAATGATCCTCTCATCGGGAGGGGGTCAATATCCATCAACATCTTCACCAGCACCATCTCCTCTCAAACCCTACTTCATCTCTTGTATCCAATCTTTGTATCAAAACCTCATATTGGTACATGTGGGTTGCTAGTAGTGTTGATTACTCTTTGTAGTTGATGCTAGTTGGTTTATTTGGTGGAAGATCATATGTTCAGATCCATTATGCATATTAATACCCCTCTGATTATGAACATGAATATGCTTTGTGAGTAGTTATGTTTGTTCCCGAGGACATAGGAGAAGTCTTGCTATAAGTACTCATGTGAATTTGGTATTCGTTCGATATTTTGATGAGATGTATGTTGTCGCTCCTCTCGTGGTGTCATGTGAACGTCGACTACATGACACTTCACCATATATTCGGCCTAGAGGAAGGCATTGGGAAGTAATAAGTAGATGATGGGTTGCTAGAGTGACAGAATCTTAAACCCTAGTTTATGTGTTGCTTCGTAAGAGGCTGATTTGGATCCATATGTGTCGGAGTAATGGGCCACGGGTAGGCCAACCCGAGCCCCAGAACCTTTCAAGACATCGGGGCAGGCTGCGCCCCTCAAGACCCCAGGACGGAGAGCCACCTTCAAGAAGTCCACGGCAAGACGGCCGACTGACCACTCGCGGCCGAGTCCCAGGGATGACCGCAGGGTAAGCCGACTCCTGACTCGCGACTTCCGGAGAAGCCGACTTTGGGGAGTCGGCCTACGATTCCAACAAACCCCGTGACCTCATCAAGGGGGATGGGGCAGGGGAGTGGCTACAGTGAAGCCCACTCCCGCCCCTTACTAAGGGCAGGCATGGCCACAACACGCCGTACCCCGGAAGATCTCCGTGCGGCGTGACACTGTTGCCGTGCCGGCCCTGACATCAGCACCGCGGGACCAAATCCTGCACCCACGACGGCTTGTCTGTACGGCTCAAAGGCAGCGGGACCCACCAGTCGGTGAGACCCCAAGAGATGGCAAGAGGACCACCAATCGGACCCGTCGAAAGTCGGCTTGGGGTAGTCGGCCGAGCCCTCCCCCGGGGCCCATGCACCATTAATCAAGATGTGATGGAGAGTGGCAATAGTGATCGCCCGCCAGGTGGTGGGGCTGTTGCCACGACCCCATGATCAAGCCCGCGCCATCAGAAGCACGACTACAGTAATCAGAAGCCGGCAAGACCCGCCCGCGGCGGACACGGCCTGTCGGCTCCGTACCAGGCCAGTCAGTGGGGCCTGCCAGCCGGCGGGCCCCAGCGGTCGGCAGAGAAGACGGAGGCCAGAGGCGCTGACGGCTGGGCCCGCGTCCAACCGGATTACCATTGTACCCCTAGGGGGTAGGCCTATGGAAACCCCCCAGGGCACCCATGCAAAGGGTTGGGACTCATTAGCTCTAGACCAGATCATATAGAAGGGAGAGAGCTAGCCTTGCCCTCTCCTACCTCCAAGAAACAGCTCAAGGAGCAACCGTGTAAACACTTTGCCATAGTGATCATGCGGAGGCCCCGCAGAGCAGCAGTAGGGGTGTTATCTCCTCGGAGAGCCCTGAAGCTGGGTAAGATTTGCCGGCGTGCATGTCTTCGCCTCATCCCGTTTCCAGGCACCGGCGATGTTCTACTCGCCCCCACCATGATAAGCCATCCTTTGGCATATGTCGCACCAAACCCCCGACATTTGGCTCCGACCGTTGGGCATGGTGCACCGCCGTCCGGAGACCTGTTCTGGACGGGAACCCTTTTTCTCCCTGGTGAGCGCAGCCAGCCAGGCATGCCAGATGGAGTTTGCGCCGACGCGCTAAGCGGCGTTGAGATCGCCTGCGCAGCCAGCTGCCTGGCCGAACTTGTCGGCGAGGTCCGCCTCTCCGACGAGCCTGCATCCAACACAGGCGCGGGCGGCCCCGAGAGCCTCCTCGCGGGCCTCCTCGATCAACTCTACGTTTCCGGCGAGCCTGCCGTAGACTTGGAGTCTGTGGGCTCCACCGACCCGATGCTGGTCGACTCCGACACCGCGTCGCTCGACGCGTTCCCCACCAATGTGGTGGTCTACGATGAACCTCTCCCTCACGCGGAGAGCAACGGAAGCACCGTCACCGAGGTGCTCGTCATCAGTCATGAGGAGCTCCCCGGCGGAGGAGTGCACGACTCACTCAGCGTGGCACTGCAAGACCTAACTGCACCCATTCCGGAAGACGCTGACGCAGAGACGTTGGAGGCACGCCGCCTTCAGCTCGTTGAAGGCGTGAAGAAGCTGGCCAGCATGAGACGCTTGTCAGAAGCCTACCAGCGGGAGATGGATCACGCCGTCGGCGGCTCACCGGCCCCGATGGGGCCCAGCCGCCTTGGCGCGGTCCGGCAGCGCGGCGTAGCCATCGCCAACCTGTTTGGGGCAGGCCGCCCTATGTACGCTACACCAGCGGAGAACATCCGAGCCGCCCAGGCAGCGACGGATGAGCTGGACAATTTCGAGGGCGAAGAGCGCCGCCTCATGATGGAGCGAGTCCAGCGGCTCCTCGACGCAGCCGCCGCGCAGAACGAGGCCGGCTGCCGCACGGAGGCGCCGCAGCGGCCAAACGACGACCTTCACCGAGATCAAGGCGCGGCGTCTCGGACGTCGACTGGTGGCGCCCGAGGAAGAAGGGACAAGGAGCCGGCTGTCAGCCACAGTCAGACTCGCATTACCATAGAGCGCGACCGAGACGGCCGCCCGAGAGCAGTGGAACAACGGGACGACTGTCCACCTCCCCCTCCCCGCAAGGAGAGGCGAGTCTCCCTGCCGCCTGTTGACCATCTGACTCTCGGCGACTGCCTTGGCCGCCGAGAGGGAGTTGGAGAGAATGACACCCGCCACCGGATCGACCGACTTCACCGATCCTTAGCGTTGGAAGAAGAAGACGAGCTGGGTCTGCCTTGTTTTGGGCCCCGCATTTGGGACGAGCCCTTTCCCAGAGAGTTCACGCTCCCAAGAGACACGCCCAAGTATACCGGCTCCATGAAGCCGGAAGACTGGCTAGTCGACTACTCCACGGCTATCAGCATAGCAAACGGCAACAAGCGTGTCGCCATAAAGTACGTTCCGCTCATGCTCCACGGCACGGCCCGTACATGGTTGAACAGCCTAAAGCCCCGCAGCATCAACAGCTGGGTCGACTTCATCGAAGCATTCGTCCGCAACTTCACCAGCACGTACAAGCGTCCTCCCAAGCCTCGTCAGCTCTCCTTGTGCGTGCAAGGCCCCGACGAGTCGACTCGCGATTACCTCACACGTTGGGCCGAGCTTCGGAACTCCTGTGAGGGCGTGCACGAGGTGCAGGCCATTGAGTACTTCACAGCCGGGTGCAGAGAAGGCACCGTCCTCAAGCACAAGCTCCTCTGCGACGAGCCAGAAACCCTCGACGAGCTGCTGATCATAGCGGACAAGTACTGTTGGGTTTTTTAGTATTTTCAAAAAAATTCCTACGCACACGCAAGATCATGGTGATGCATAGCAACGAGAGGGGGAGAGTGTGATCTACGTACCCTTGTAGATCGACAACGGAAGCGTTAACTTGGTTGATGTAGTCGTACGTCTCCATGGCCCGGCCGATCAAGCACCGAAACTACGGCACCTCCGAGTTCTAGCACACGTTCAGCTCGATGACGATCCCCGGACTCCGATCCAGCAAAGTGTCGGGGAAGAGTTCCGTCAGCACGACGGCGTGGTGATGATCTTGATGTACTACCGTCGTAGGGCTTCGCCTAAGCACCGCTACAATATTATCGAGGACTATGGTGGAAGGAGGCACCGCACACGGCTAAGAATATGATCACGTGGATCAACTTGTGTCTCTAGGGGTGCCCTGTGCCTCCGTATATAAAGGCTCAAAGGGGGGGGGGGCTGGCCGGCCAAGAGGTGGCGCGCCAGGAGGAGTCCTACTCCTTCCGGGAGTAGGACTCCCTCCTTTCCTAGTTGGAATAGGATTCGTGGAGGGGGGAAAAGAGGAGAGAGAGGAGGAAGGGGGGCCGACCCCCTCTCCTTGTCGTATTCGGACCAAAGGGGGGAGGGGCGCGTGGCCGATCTCTGGCCACCTCTCCTCTCTTCCACTAAGGCCCACTAAGGCCCATATACCTCCCGGGGGGTTCCGGTAACCTCCCGGTAATCCGGTAAAATCCCGATTTCACCCGGAACGCTTCCGATATCCAAATATAGGCTTCCAATATATCAATCTTTATGTCTCGACCATTTCGAGACTCCTCGTCATGTCCATGATCACATCCGGGACTCCGAACAAACTTCGGTACATCAAAATGCATAAACTCATAATATAACTGTCATCGTAACCTTAAGCATGCGGACCCTACGGGTTCGAGAACAATGTAGACATGACCGAGACACGTCTCCGGTCAATAACCACTAGCGGAACCTGAATGCTCATATTGGCTCCTACATATTCTACGAAGATCTTTTATCGGTCAGACCGCATAACAACATACGTTGTTCCCTTTGTCATCGGTATATTACTTGCCCGAGATTCGATCGTCGGTATCCAATACCTAGTTCAATCTCATTACCGGCAAGTCTCTTTACTCGTTCCATAATACATCATCCCGCAACTAACTCATTAGTTGCAATGCTTGCAAGGCTTCAGTGATGTGCATTACCAAGAGGGCCCAGAGATACCTCTCCGACAATCGGAGTGACAAATCCTAATCTCGAAATATGCCAACCCAACATGTACCTTTGGAGACACCTGTAGAGCTCCTTTATAATCACCCAGTTACGTTGTGACGTTTGGTAGCACACAAAGTGTTCCTCCGGCAAACGGGAGTTGCATAATCTCATGGTCATAGGAACATGTATAAGTCATGAAGAAAGCAATAGCAACATACTAAACGATTGGGTGCTAAGCTAATGGAATGGGTCATGTCAATCAGATCATTCAACTAATGATGTGATCCCGTTAATCAAATGACAACTCTTTGTCCATGGTTAGGAAACATAACCATCTTTGATTAACGAGCTAGTCAAGTAGAGGCATACTAGTGACACTCTGTTTGTCTATGTATTCACACATGTGTTATGTTTCCGGTTAATACAATTCTAGCATGAATAATAAACTTTTATCATGATATAAGGAAATAAATAATAACTTTATTATTTCCTCTAGGGCATATTTCCTTCCGTCTCCCACTTGCACTTGAGTCAATAATCTAGATTATACTGTAATGATTCTAACACCCATGGAGCCTTGGTGATGATCATGTTTTGCTCGTGGAAGAGGCTTAGTCAACGGGTCTGCTACATTCAGATCCGTATGTATCTTGCAAATCTCTATGTCTCCCACCTGGACTAGATCCCGGATGGAATTGAAGTGTCTCTTGATGTGCTTGGTTCTCTTGTGAAATCTGGATTCCTTCGCCAAGGCAATTGCACCAGTATTGTCACAAAAGATTTTCATTGGACCCGAAGCACTAGGTATGACACCTAGATCGGACATGAACTCCTTCATCCAGACTCCTTCGTTTGCTACTTCTGAAGCAACTATGTACTCTGCTTCACATGTAGATCCCGCCATGACGCTTTGTTTAGAACTGCACCAACTGACAGCTCCACCGTTTAATGTAAACACGTATCTGGTTTGCGATTTAGAATCGTCCGGATCAGTGTCAAAGCTTGCATCCACGTAACCGTTTATGATGAGCTCTTTGTCACCTCCATATATGAGAAACATATCCTTAGTCCTTTTAAGGTACTTCAGGATGTTCTTGACCGCTGTCCAGTGATCCACTCCTGGATTACTTTGGTACCTCCCTGCTAGACTTATAGCAAGGCACACATCAGGTCTGGTACACAGCATTGCGTACATGATAGAGCCTATGGCTGAAGCATAGGAAACATCTTTCATTTTCTCTCTATCTTCTGCAGTGGTCGGGCATTGAGTCTGACTCAACTTCACACCTTGTAACACAGGCCAGAACCCTTTCTTTGCTTGTTCCATTTTGAACTTCTTCAAAACTTTGTCAAGGTATGTGCTTTGTGAAAGTCCAATTAAGCGTCTTGATCTATCTCTATAGATCTTAATGCCTAATATGTAAGCAGCTTCACCGAGGTCTTTCATTGAAAAACTCTTATTCAAGTATCCCTTTATGCTATCCAGAAATTCTATATCATTTCCAATCAGTAATATGTCATCCACATATAATATCAGAAATGCTACAGAGCTCCCACTCACTTTCTTGTAAATACAGGCTTCTCCGAAAGTCTGTATAAAACCAAATGCTTTGATCACACTATCAAAGCGTTTATTCCAACTCTGAGAGGCTTGCACCAGTCCATAAGTGGATCGCTGGAGCTTGCACACTTTGTTAGCTCCCTTTGGATTGACAAAACCCTCTGGTTGCATCATATACAACTCTTCTTCCAGAAATCCATTCAGGAATGCAGTTTTGACATCCATCTGCCAAATTTCATAATCATAAAATGCGGCAATTGCTAACATGATTCGGACAGACTTAAGCATCGCTACGGGTGAGAAGGTCTCATCGTAGTCAATCCCTTGAACTTGCCGAAACCCTTTTGCGACAAGTTGAGCTTTGTAGACAGTAATATTACCGTCGGCGTCAGTCTTCTTCTTGAAGATCCATTTATTCTCAATTGCTTGCCGATCATTGGGCAAGTTAACCAAAGTCCACACTTTGTTCTCATACATGGATCCCATCTCAGATTTCATGGCTTCAAGCCATTTTGCGGAATCTGGGCTCACCATCGCTTCTTCATAGTTCGTAGGTTCATCATGATCTAGTAGCATGACTTCCAGAACAGGATTACCGTACCACTCTGGCGCGGATCTCACTCTGGTAATCTACGAGGTTCAGTAGTGTCTTGTTCTGAAGTTTCATGATCATTATCATTAGCTTCCTCACTAATTGGTGTATGTGTCACAGAAACAGTTTTCTGTGATGCACTACTTTCCAATAAAGGAGAAGGTACAGTTACCTCGTCAAGTTCTACTTTCCTCCCACTCACTTCTTTCGAGAGAAACTCCTTCTCCAGAAAGTTTCCGAACTTAGCAACAAAAGTCTTGCCTTCGGATATGTGATAGAAGGTGTATCCAATAGTCTCCTTTGGATATCCTATGAAGACACATTTCCCCGATTTGGGTTCGAGCTTATCAGGTTGAAGCTTTTTCACATAAGCATCGCAGCCCCAAACTTTCAGAAACGAGAACTTTGGTTTCTTGCCAGACCATAGTTCGTAAGGCGTCGTCTCAACGGATTTTGATGGTGCCCTATTTAACGTGAATGCGGCCGTCTCCAAAGCATAACCCCAAAACGATAGCGGTAAATCAGTAAGAGACATCATAAATCGCACCATATCTAGGAAAGTACGATTACGACGTTCGGACACACCATTACGCTGTGGTGTTCCGGGTGGCGTGAGTTGCGAAACTATTCCGCATTGTTTCAAATGTACACCAAACTCGTAACTCAAATATTCTCCTCCACGATCAGATCGTAGAAACTTTATTTTCTTGTTACGATGATTTTCAACTTTACTCTGAAATTCTTTGAACTTTTCAAACGTTTCAGACTTATGTTTCATTAAGTAGATATACCCATATGTGCTTAAGTCATCTGTGAAGGTGAGAAAATAACGATATCCGCCACGAGCCTCAATATTCATCGGACCACATACATCTGTATGTATGATTTCCAACAAATCTATTGCTCTCTCCATAGTACCGGAGAACGGCGTTTTAGTCATCTTGCCCATGAGGCACGGTTCCTAAGTACCAAGTGATTCATAATCAAGTGGTTCAAAAAGTCCATCAGTATGGAGTTTCTTCATGCGCTTTACACCGATATGACCTAAACGGCAGTGCCACAAATAATTTGCACTATCATTATCAACTATGCATCTTTTGGCTTCAACATTATGAATATGTGTGTCACTACTATCGAGATTCAATAAGAATAGACCATTCTTCAAGGGTGCATGACCATAAAAGATATTACTCATATAAATAGAACAACCATTATTCTCTGATTTAAATGAATAACCGTCTCGCATCAAACAAGATCCAAATATAATGTTCATGCTTAACACTGGCACCAAATAACAATTATTTAGGTCTAATATTAATCCCGAAGGTAGATGTGGAGGTAGCACGCCGACTGCGATCACATCGACTTTGGAACCGTTTCCCACGCGCATCGTCACCTCGTCCTTAGCCAATCTTCGCTTAATCCGTAGTCCCTGTTTCGAGTTGCAAATATTAGCAACAGAACCAGTATCAAATACCCAGGTGCTACTGCGAGCATTAGTAAGGTACACATCAATAACATGTATATCACATATACCTTTGTTCACCTTGCCATCCTTCTTATCCGCCAAATACTTGGGGAAGTTCCGCTTCCAGTGACCAGTCTGCTTGCAGTAGAAGCACTCAGTTTCAGGCTTAGGTCCAGACTTGGGTTTCTTCTCTTGAGCAGCAACTTGCTTGCTGTTCTTCTGAAGTTCCCCTTCTTCTTCCCTTTGCACTTTTTCTTGAAACTAGTGGTCTTGTTGACCATCAACACTTGATGCTCCATCTTGATTTCTATCTCCGCAGCTTTCAGCATTGCGAAGAGCTCGGGAATAGTCTTATTCATCCCTTGCATATTATAGTTCATCACGAAGCTCTTGTAGCTTGGTGGAAGTGATTGGAGAATTCTGTCAATGACGCTATCATCCGGAAGATTAACTCCCAGTTGAATCAAGTGATTACAATACCCAGACATCTTGAGTATATGCTCACTGACAGAACTGTTCTCCTCCATCTTGCAGCTATAGAACTTATTGGAGACTTCATATCTCTCAATCCGGGCATTTGCTTGAAATATTAACTTCAACTCCTGGAACATCTCATATGCCCCATGACGTTCAAAACGTCGTTGAAGTCCCGGTTCTAAGCCGTAAAGCATGGCACATTGAACTATCGAGTAGTCATCAGCTCTGCTCTGCCAGACATTCATAACATCTGGTGTTGCTCCAGCAGCAGGCCTGGCACCCAGCAGTGCTTCCAGGACATAATTCTTCTATGCGTCAATGAGGATAATCCTCAAGTTACGGACCCAATCCGTGTAATTGCTACCATCATCTTTCAACTTTGCTTTCTCAAGGAACGCATTAAAATTCAACGGAACAACAGCACGGGCCATCTTCTACAATCAAACATACATAAGCAAGATACTATCAGGTACTAAGTTCATGATAAATTTAGGTTCAATTAATCATATTACTTAAAGAACTCCCACTTAGATAGACATCCCTCTAATCCTCTAAGTGATTACGTGATCCAAGTCAACTAAACCATGTCCGATCATCACGTGAGATGGAGTAGTTTCATTGGTGAACATCACTATGTTGATCATATCTACTATATGATTCACGCTCGACCTTTTGATCTCCGTGTTCCGAGGCCATATCTGTATATGCTTGGCTCGTCAAGTATAACCTGAGTATTTTGCGTGTGCAACTGTTTTGCACCCGTTGTATTTGAACGTAGAGCCTATCACACCAAATCATCACGTGGTGTCTCAGCACGAAGAACTTTCGCAACGGTGCATACTCAGGGAGAACACTTCTTGATAATTAGTGAGAGATCATCTTATAATGCTACCGTCAATCAAAGCAAGATAAGATGCATAAAAGATAAACATCACATGCAATCAATATAAGTGATATGATATGGCCATCATCATCTTGTGCTTGTGATCTCCATCCTTGAAGCACCGTCGTGATCACCATTGTCACCGGTGCGACACCTTGATCTCCATCATAGCATCGTTGTCGTCTCGCCAATCTCATGCTTCCACGACTATCGCTACCGCTTAGTGATAAAGTAAAGCATTACAGCGTGATTGCATTGCATACAATAAAGCGACAACCATATGGCTCCTTCCAGTTGCCGATAACTCGGTTACAAAACATGATCATCTCATACAATAAAATTTAGCATCATGTCTTGACCATATCACATCACAACATGCCCTGCAAAAACAAGTTAGACGTCCTCTACTTTGTTGTTGCAAGTTTTACGTGGCTGCTACGGGCTTAAGCAAGAACCAATCTTACCTACGCATCAAAACCACAACGATAGTTTGTCAAGTTGGTGCTGTTTTAACCTTCGCAAGGACCGGGCGTAGCCACACTCGGTTCAACTAAAGTTGGAGAAACTGTCACCCGCTAGCCACCTTTGTGCAAAGCACATTGGGAGAACCAGTCTCGTGTAAGCGTACGCGTAATGTCAGTCCGGGCCGCTTCGTCCAACAATACCGCCGAACCAAAGTATGACATGCTGGTAAGCAGTATGACTTATATCGCCCACAACTCACTTGTGTTCTACTCGTGCATATAACATCAACACATAAAACCTAGGCTCGGATGCCACTATTGGGTTTCGTAGTAATTTCAAAAAAATTCCTACGCACACGCAAGATCATGGTGATGCATAGCAACAAGAGGGGGAGAGTGTGATCTACGTACCCTTGTAGATCGACAACGGAAGCATTAACTTGGTTGATGTAGTCGTACGTCTCCACGCCCGACCGATCAAGCACCGAAACTACGGCACCTCCGAGTTCTAGCACACGTTCAGCTCGATGATGATCCCCGGACTCGGATCCAACAAAGTGTCAGGGAAGAGTTCCGTCAGCACGACGGCGTGGTGACGATCTTGATGTACTACCGTCGCAGGGCTTCGCCTAAGCACCACTACAATATTATCGAGGACTGTTGTGGAAGGGGGCACCGCACACGGCTAAGAATATGATCACGTGGATCAACTTGTGTCTCTAGGGGTGCCCCGTGCCTCCGTATATAAAGGCTCAAAGGGGGGGGGTGGCCGGCCAAGAGGTGGCGCGCCAGGAGGAGTCCTACTCCTTCCGGGAGTAGGACTCCCCCCTTTCCTAGTTGGAATAGGATTCGCGGAGGGGGGAAAAGAGGAGAGAGAGGAGGAAGGGGGGCCGGCCCCCTCTCCTTGTCCTACTCGGACAAAAGGGGGGAGGGGCGCGCGGCCCATCTCTGGCCACCTCTCCTCTCTTCCACTAAGCCCCACTAAGGCCCATATACCTCCCGGGGGGTTCCGGTAACCTCCCGGTAATCTGGTGAACTCCCGATTTCACCCGGAACGCTTCCTATATCCAAATATAGGCTTCCAATATATCAATCTTTATGTCTCAACCATTTCGAGAATCCTCGTCATGTCCGTGATCACATCCGGGACTCCGAACAAACTTCGGTACATCAAAATGCATAAACTCGTAATATAACTGTCATCGTAACCTTAAGCGTGCGGACCCTACGGGTTCGAGAACAATGTAGACATGACCGAGACACGTCTCCGGTCAATAACCAATAGCAGAACCTGGATGCTCATATTGGCTCCTACATATTCTACGAAGATCTTTTATCGGTCAGACCGCATAACAACATACGTTGTTCCCTTTGTCATCGGTATGTTACTTGCCCGAGATTCGATCGTCGGTATCCAATACCTAGTTCAATCTCGTTACCGGTATGTCTCTTTACTCGTTCCGTAATACATCATCCCGCAACTAACTCATTAGTTGCAATGCTTGCAAGGCTTCAGTGATGTGCATTACTGAGAGGGCCCAGAGATACCTCTTCGACAATCGGAGTGACAAATCCTAATCTCGAAATACGCCAACCCAACATGTACCTTTGGAGACACCTGTAGAGCTCCTTTATAATCACCCAGTTACGTTGTGACGTTTGGTAGCACACAAAGTGTTCCTCCGGCAAACGGGAGTTGCATAATCTCATAGTCATAGGAACGTGTATAAGTCATGAAGAAAGCAATAGCAACATACTAAACGATCGGGTGCTAAGCTAATGGAATGGGTCATGTCAATCAGATCATTAAACTAATGATGTGATCCCGTTAATCAAATGACAACTCTTTGTCCATGGTTAGGAAACATGACCATCTTTGATTAACGAGCTAGTCAAGTAGAGGCATACTAGTGACACTCTGTTTGTCTATGTATTCACACATGTATTATGTTTCCGGTTAATACAATTCTAGCATGAATAATAAACTTTTATCATGATATAAGGAAATAAATAATAACTTTATTATTGCCTCTAGGGCATATTTCCTTCAAGTACGCCACGGCCGACTCCTCCATGAAGGCGGAGATTCAAATCAGCACAACTGGCAAAGTGGCTCCTCAAGCTCCAAGATCTCCGGCGGCAGATGCCAGCCGGCGACAACTGTAGAGCGACCACAAGTGCAAGGCCCCGCAGCTGGCTTCCAGCAGCCGGCAGGTCGTGACCGTTGAAGCCCAGCAACCAGATGAGCAGCCCCCGCCCAAGCGACAGAAAGGCGGCAAGCCAAACTGGTTGCCGGCCTTCTCCTATGAGCAGACCTTGGATGGACCTTGCAAGTTCCGTAGCGGCACGAAGCCGTTGAATCACACCACCCGGAAGTGCCACTGGCTCATCAGGATCGCCAAGGGAGACGACCTCCTGCCTCCCCCGCCTGCTGGGCAGCCGCCTCCGCCGCCGCCCAGCAGCCGGCTGTCAGGCAAGTCGGCGCGGTACAAGACGAATACCCTGAAGAGCACGAAGCCTACGTGGTGTTCACCAGTGTGGCTGATGATTGACGCAGTAGGCGGCTGCAGCGACAAGAGATGAATGTAGTAGCGTCGGAGATGCCAGAGTTCATGCACTGGTCCGAGAAGCCCATCAGCTGGAGCTTGGCTGACCACCCAGAAGTGATGCCGAGTCCGGGCTCCTATGCCTTGGTCCTGGACGCCACCTTTGCTACGGACAGACGGGCCGCACGTTTCTCGCGAGTTCTGATAGACGGAGGCAGCAACATCAATATCCTGTACAAGGACACCATGGAGAAGTTAGGAATCAAGCAAAGACAGCTTCAGAACAGCCGAACTGTGTTCCACGGCATTGTTCCTGGGCTTTCCTGCTCGCCAATCGGCAAGATCCTGATGGACGTCCTCTTTGGAGACAAAGATCACTTCCGTAGAGAGTCTGTTTGGTTTGAGGTGGTGGACCTTGAGAGCCCATACCATGCGCTACTTGGCCGACCCGCCTTGGCCATGTTCATGGTGGTCCCCCACTATGCCTACCTCAAGATGAAGATGCCCTATTCCAGGGGAATTCTGACTGTGGCTGGCGACTACCAGAAGTCGTCTGTTTGCGCGGCTGAGAGCAGTCGGCTAGCCGAGTCCCTGGTAATCGAGGCCGAGAAGCGGCTCCTTGAGCGAGTTGTGGCGATGGCCGGCAAGCAGCCTGAGGTATCGCCCAACCCAAAAGAGTCGGAGGCTGAGGGTTCGTTCAAGCCGGCCAAAGAGACCAAGAAGATACCCTTGGATCCGGAGCACCCAGAGAGGTACGCCGTCGTAGGTGCAAACCTCAACAGCAAATAGGAAGGTGAGCTCGTCGATTTCCTCCGTGAGAATCGGGACATCTTCGCATGGTCCCCCAAAGACATGCCAGGTGTACCGACGGAATTCGCCGAGCACAAGTTACATGTCCGATCTGATGCAAAGCCGGTCAGGCAGCCCCTGCGCCGCCTATCAGAAGAGAAGAGAAGAGTTGTAGGAGAAGAGATAGCCCGACTCCTAGCAGCCGGCTTCATTATGGAAGTGTTCTTTCCAGAATGGCTAGAAAATCCGGTCCTGGTACTGAAGAAGAACAAGCTGTGGCGAATGTGTATTGACTACACGAGCCTCAACAAGGCCTGCTCCAAGGACCCATTTGCTCTACCAAGAATCGATCAGGTGATAGACTCCACAGCCGGATGCGAGCTGTTGAGTTTTTTGGATGCATACTCAGGATATCACCAGATCAAGCTGAACCCGGCTGACAGACTGAAGACCGCCTTCATCACGCTGTTTGGAGCCTTCTGCTACCTCACCATGACGTTCGGCTTAAGGAACGCCGGCGCCACCTTTCAGCATTGCATGCAGAAGTGCCTCCTCAAGCAGCTCGGCAGGAACGCCCACGTCTACGTAGACGACGTGGTGGTGAAGACGGAAAAGCATGGAACACTGCTGGAAGATCTCAAGGAGACCTTTGAGAACCTACGCCGATTCTAGATCAAGCTCAATCCCGAAAAGTGTGTCTTCGGAGTACCAGCCGGCCAGCTCCTTGGCTTCCTGGTCTCTGAACGCGTCATAGAATGCAACCCAGTAAAGATCAAGGCCATTGAGAGAATGGAGGTACCCAGCCGACTGCTGGATGTGCAAAAGTTCACTGGCTGCTTGGCGTCCATCAGCCGATTCATCAGTCGGCTGGGCGAGAAAGCTCTCCCCTTATACCAACTTATGAAGAAGACCACTTTTTTCGAGTGGAACCATAAGGCGGACGAAGCTTTTCTCCAGTTGAAGAAGATGCTGACTACTCCACCCGTCCTAGCGGCTCCGACTCCCAAGGAACCTATGCTCCTATACATCGCCGCCACCAGCCGGGTGGTCAGCACGGTCATTGTAGTGGAACACAAGGAGGAAGGCAAGGCACTAACTATCCAGAGACCGGTATATTACCTGAGCGAAGTACTTTCGACCTCCAAGCAGAACTACCCCCACTACCAGAAGATGTGCTATGGTGTACACTTTACTGCCAAGAAATTGAAGCTTTACTTTCAAGAGAATCCAATCATGGTGATCTGCACGGCCCCACTTGTCGAGATCATTGGTAGCCGAGATGCTTGTGGCCGAGTGGCCAAGTGGGCCATAGAGCTGGCTCCTTACACCATCCACTACCAGCCCCACACCGCTATCAAGTCACAAGCACTGGCCGACTTCCTCGTCGACTGGGCCGAGACCCAGTACCTACCTCCAGCTCCTGACTCCACCCATTGGCGGATGCATTTCGACAGCTCCAAGATGCGCACCGGCTTGGGAGCCGGCGTCGTCCTCACCTCTCCTAAAGGCGACAAGCTCAAATACGCATTACAAATCCACTTCGCCGCCTCCAACAACGTCGCCGAGTACGAGGCGCTCCTTCACGGGCTTCGGCTTGCCAAAGAACGTGGCATCCGCCGAATCTTGTGTTATGGCGACTCGGACTTAGTGGTCCAGCAATCATCTGGCGACTGGGATGCGAAAGATGCAAACATGGTGAGTTACCGTTTCCTCATGCAGCAGCTCAGCGGGTATTTCGAAGGGTGCGAGTTCCTCCATGTGCCAAGAAACGACAACGACCAAGCAGATGCCTTGGCACGGATCAGCTCTACCCGCCAAGCAATACCATCTGGCGTCGCCCTTCAACGCCTCCTCAAGCCGTCTGTCAAGCCTTCACCAGAATCAGACTCCATTTTTGTGCCGGCTCCTCCCGAAGATGTCGGATCCGACTCCAGAGCTCCGGCAGTCGGTACGGGGATTTTGGCGGATGACACCAGAGCCGCCACAGTCGAACCCGGCCCGGGGACTGCGGTGGCGGACTCGAAGACTCCAGAACTCGGCCCAAGGGCCGCGCTAGTCGGCCTGGGGACTTCATTAACCCAGCAAGCAGTTGTTGACTCCAACCCTCCGCTTCCCAGCCCAACCGCCCTTGTCCAAGTTGCAGTTCTGGCAGTCGAAGAAATAGCAGCACCCTCATGGGCCCAGCCCATCCTCAAATTCCTGGTGAACAAAGAGCCGCCGACTGATGAGACCTCAGCTCGGCAAGTACAACACCGGGCGGCAGCCTACGCCATAGTCAACAGAGAGCTGGTCAGGCGCAGCATCACTGGTGTCTACCAGCGCTGCGTAGAGCCAGAGCAAGGCCAAGCGATTCTCAAAGACATCCATCAAGGCAAGTGCGGCCACCATGCGGCTTCAAGAGCACTCGTAGCCAAAGCCTTTCGACACGGTTTCTTCTGGCCAACTGCCTTGGAAGAGGCCAAGGAGTTGGTCCAAAAATGCAAAGGGTGCCAGAAGTTCAGCTCCAATCCGCACCAGCCAGCTTCTGCACTCAAGACCATCCCCATTGCCTGGCCTTTCGCAGTTTGGGGTCTAGACATGGTGGGACCATTCAAGACAGCATGAGGTGGCTTAACTCACTTACTTGTCGCAGTGGACAAGTTCACCAAGTGGATAGAAGCGAAGCCAATCAAGAAGCTGAACGGTCCAACTACCATGACTTTCATCACCGATATCACAATTCGGTACGGCATACCACACATCATCATCACCGACAACGGCAAAAATTTCGCCAAAGGCGCCTTGGCCCGTTTCTGCGCAACACAGGGCATCCGACTGGATCTAGCGTCCGTCGCCCATCCATAGTCAAACGGCCAGGTGGAGCGAGCAAACGACATCATCCTGTCCAGCATCAAGCCCCAGCTGATCGAGCCTCTGGAGCGCTCGGCTGGCTGCTGGCTCGATGAGCTACCAGCCGTCCTCTGGAGTCTGCGCATGACTCCAAACAAGTCAATCGGCTTCACGCCTTTCTTCCTCGTCTATGGTGCCGAAGCCGTCATCCCAACGGACATAGAGTTCGACTCCCCACGAATCACCATGTACACCAAGGAGGAAGCAGAAGAAGCACGACAAGACGGCGTCGATCTGCTGGAAGAGGGCCGGCTGTTGGCACTCAGCCAGTCCAGCATCTACCAGCAGAGCCTGTGCCGATACCACAACAGGAAGGTCAGGCCAAGATCTTTCCAAGAAGGCGACCTTGTGCTCCGGCTGATCCAGCAAACAGCCGGCCAGCACAAGCTGTCGGCGCCTTGGGAAGGCCCTTTCATCATCAGCAAAGTACTGGGGAACGACTCCTACTACCTGATTGACGCTCAGAAGCCCCGAGCACGCAAGAGGGACGACTCCGGCAAGGAGACAGAGCGGCCATGGAATGCAAATCTCCTCCGAAGATTTTACAGTCGATGCAGTATGTACCATGCTACCTTTTGTATTATAGTACCAAGACTTCGGGCCCCCCGAGACGAACTCGGGGACTGCCCTCTTTTGTCTGTATGATAAAGATTATGCCTACAAGTATGTTACTCTTTGTCATGCCGCTTGGCACCGGGCTCGACAAGTCAGCCCGGGGACTTGCCGCCTTGCACTATGAAATGCTTCCCGCAGTCGGACAAGTAGTGTGTAAACGCCTAAACCATCTCCTGTCAGAAGTCACAGCTCGCAGAGCGACTGAACGGTGGGCAGAAGTAAGGTAGAATGGGCATTCGCATGAAAAATGGCTAAGGACTCAAAGCATAAAACATAGCTCAAGACGGCTTCCAGCCTTTCTCGCAAACCGACTCTCGAATAGTCAGATTACCGTATTCTATTCAACTTGCTCAAAAAACTCTTAAAAACGGCTAAGTACTTGCCTTCCCAAAGTAGCCAAGCATTTGATCTAGCGACAGTCCGTAGAGCGGCTGTCCGATTGGCAAGGTAGGCAACTAAGAGAAAGCAGCAAAGGAAAAAAGCCAAAAGAGCAATGAGCAAGAAAAGATAGAACTCGGATAAATATATTTACATAACATAGGCCCTTGGCCGAATCTTCGAGCGGAAATTCAAAATACACCCAGCGGGTGGAATTGTGCAAATTAACAAGTTCTTCAAAGACTACTGAAGCAGATAAAATAAAGCGGCAGCTTAGGAAGCAGCAGACGGATTCGGAGGGTCGGAGGAGGCGGCAGCATCAAGCGTCGGGGCGGCCGGCTGGCTAGTCTCGGCTTGATCGCCTCCGCCGGCAGTCGGGTCGGTCGCACGCGGCTCGTTGCTGGAGGAGCGGTCGAGCTGAGGCTGGCCGTCTGCTCCGTCTTCTGGTGCCTCCGTCTCGCCTCCATCCTCCGCCTCGCCTTCTTCCTCGACGCTGGAGCCAATCACCTCCGCCGAGTCCTCGCCGTAGTCTGGGTTCATCCCAAACCACTCCGGCGGTACCTCCTCGCCGTCTTCAGACCGCTCGGGGACGAAGATGCTGGTGTCGGTGTACTCGGCGATCACCGCAACACGCTTGACGAGGGCGTCTTCCGCAGCTGCCAGCTCCGGCTGGGCCTCCGACCGAAGCGTGGCCAGCCGGTCTAGATCCAGCCCCGGATACCATGCCTTGACGAACTCCAAGGCCCGGCGCGCTCCAGCTCGGGCCGAAGAGCCCTTCCAGGCCTCAAGACGACCAGCTGCGACCTCTAGCAAGTCGGCCGTCAGGCTGGGGATGCACGGAGCCTACATGTCCGGTCACAGGGCGGCAATCGCCTGGGCACCAACACGCTGAAGCCGGCGCAGCATCCGGTGAGCCGGCCGAAGGCGAGCCTCGATGCTCAGGATGTGCTCATCAAGAGTTCGGGGGGCGTCGGCAGCAATCTCTGCGCCCTCCGCCCTCCGACCTTCTCGGTCAGCCTCGATGGCTTGGATGGCGGCCTGCGAGTGCCCAGGAAAGAAGTCTGCAAAGACAGGAAGAAACAAAGAAGCAAGTCAAAAACCAGAAGTCGGCATGACTTAAATCGGCAGTTCGAAGAAAGAAAGTAAAGAAACTCACCATCAACGATGTCTTCAATCTCATGGAAGCCGGAGGCCAGCATCGCCTCCTTGTCAGACCAGGAGGAGCGCTCGCTCGCGAACTCGGCCAGGAGGGCGGTTTCCATCTCCTCTGCCTCCCTCTGCGTCTTCACAAGCAGCTCCTTCTGCTCTGCCAATTGAGTGGCCAGCAGGTCGCGCTCCATGGCGAGCTTGCTGCACTCCTCTTCTTTGGCGCGCAAAGCAGAGTTGGCGTCGCTCAGCTGCTGTTGAAGAGCAGCGTTGGCTCCTGAAAAGAAGGAAGAAAGTAGGCGTTAAGTCATCAGGTAAAGAAGGTCACCGGGGAGATCCGGCCCGACTGCTCAGCAGTCGGCCCGAATCTCGGGGACTACAGCCCGCGGGTGCGCCAGCGCGCCCCCGCAAAGAAGGAAAAGGACTTACTCCGGCTCTCCGACAAATCAGCGGTCCGCTTGCCCAGCTCTTCAACGTTACGGTTGAAGGTAGTAACGTGGAGGTTGTGGTAATCCTGCGTCAAACGTTTCAGACAAAACATTAATACCCAGAGTTCATCAATTGGAGTTCCGGGCCGCCTGCTCAGCAGCCAGCCCGAAACTCAGGGACTACACCCAGTGGGTGTGCTAGCGCGCCCCCACAGAGAGGAACAAGAAAACAAAGACCAAAGGAAAAAAAAACATACCCGGATGGCTGCCCGCGACGCCAGGAACGCCTTGGTGCAATTCTGGAGAGCGTCACCCTCAGCGCGAAGCTTCGCCTGGACGTCCAGGAGCGCCTGGTTCAGCAGCCCTGTGCCGCCTCCTCGCACCCACCCGATGGGCGCGACGCTTGTCGCTTCGGCGTCTGGGATCGCCGAGCTGGCGGTGCCGGCTTCCAGGGGGCAGGGTGCCGAAGTCGCCTTCTCCAGACGGCGGCGCGTTGGCGAGCCGACTTGGAGGAGCAGCCTCGCCACGGCCTCGTCTTTGGTCGGCAGCACCGGATGGTACGCTGGCTGCTCCCCTTGCGCACTCGCAGACGGCGGCGGAGGCGGTGGCGAAACAATCACGTCTGACGTAGAGGGTCGCCGCCTTCCCTCTCCACGACGGGGTTCTCACCGTCGGCTTCCCTAGTCTGCCCCGTGAACTCCGGAGGCGGCAGCGCAGAGTTCAACGGGGTGACGAACACCGCCGATTGGCGGCGTGCGGCTTCCACAGCCTGCCGCTTTGTTGCGGCGGCGGCTTCGGCCTCCGCCAGTTTTTTCTTGGCAGAGGCCTCCACCCTGTCGGCCTCCGCCTTGTCCAGGCAAACGGCCTCTTCTTCATTGCGCTTCTCCTGCGCATTCCGCTCTGTCGCCTCCCGGAGGTCAGCAGCGGGGTCAATCCGCCGAGTGGTGGCGGACGTCTCCGCTGACCCCATGACGGAGGCGGCGGTGACCCTCTCAAGAGTGAGGGGAGCCCTGAAGCAAGGGGAGCAAGCAAAGACTCAGACAAAGCCACAAAGAAAGAATAGAGCATTGAGATAGAATACTCACGCAGAGACCAATGGCGGCTTCTTCACTTCCTTACGAAAGCGGATGGCCTTCGCGGCCGCCTCGTCCCACCGGGTCACCGTAGCTGAACCCTTGGGTTTCTTCGACCGACTGCCAAACAGGATCAGCACGGCCCTGCACTTCTTCCCGCCGGCTGGAGCACCC
>NC_041382.1:606461957-606614124 GCF_002162155.2 Triticum dicoccoides | reverse complement strand
GTCGTCGTCAGGCCAGTTGGCGAAAGTGGCCGAAGGCCTGAAGTCGCCTGCTGTTCCTCCTCCTCCCTCGGCGTCGTCCTCCAGAGCCGCCGCCCCCAGATCGGGGTCGTCGACGTCGCTCTCCGCCCGGTCGGCGAGGAACTCGCGGGCCGGCCCCGAGGTGCCGGCTGGCGGGTGGAGGAGGGGATTATGACCAAAGCCAACTGGTCAGAACAAACTCGGCGAGAGAGAAGACAATCTAAAGAAAGAAAGGACATGCAACTCACCACGGGCGGAGGGTTGGCGCGGGAGTACGGCTCCTTACCGAACCGCCAATCCTCTAGGAGCTTGCTATCCGAGAGGTAGTTCACCATGAAGGCCCCGTCTTCGTGAGGCATGTCCTTGGTGCACATCCGACTCGGGTCGCGGTGCCCTCTCATCTAGCATATCATGTGGGGGCGGCCTTGGAGCGGGAGAACTCGGCGCGCCACGAAGGCGACCAGTAGGTCTGGACCAGTCAAACCCTCCGACTGCGTCAGCACTCAGAGTCGCGCAATGGCGCCGGCTCCCGCAGGCGTCAGTGACTTGGCCCAGTACGACTAGTTGGGCAGTCGCCCAGCCGGCGGGCCGGCTTTGAAAGCCGGCATGTTGACCCAGTCCCCCCTCGCGGAGACGCTCCTGACGTAAAAGTAGGATCTCTGCCACATCTTCACCGACTTTATCAGCGAGATGGAGAGGAAGGGGTTGTCGGCCCCCGACCTTCGCACATCGATGAAAGCGCCGCACTGAGCCGGCACGCCCGCGGCCTGGGTGCCGAGCTTGGAGAAGAAGAACCCCCCCCCCCCCAGAGCTCTAGGGTGGGGAGGACTCCGAGGAAGCCTTCGCACAAGGCCACGAAGGCGGACAGCAGCACCACTGTGTTGGGGGTGAGGTGGTGCGGCTGGAGGCCGTTGAACTCCAGGAAAGATCGGAAGAAACTGCTCGTCGGCAGCCCCAACCCGCGCAAGCAGTGCGAGCGGAAGACGACCCGCTCGCCCTCCTGCGGCGCGGGGGAAATCTCCCCCTTCAGCGCAAGGCGCACCCGCACGTGATCCTCGCCGGGAAGCCAACGAGTCCGGCGAAGGAACTCGATGTGGTCGTCGTGAACTTCGAAACCGTCCCAAGTGCAGGAGCGCACCGGGGGATGCGCGGCGGCGGAGGAAGAACTCATCGCCAGCTGATCGCCGCGGCGTTCGCCGGAGCTTGGGCGCGCGGCAGAGCGAAGAAGAAGAAGGAGGAGGAGAGCGAGGAGCAGTGAGAAGGAAGAAAGCTGGGAGTGGTGGGAAGGAGGGGCGCGCGTGCCCCCCTCTTCCCCCTACTTATAGCCCTATGGGCTGCGAAGCCAAGGGGGCGGACGTGGGGATTTACTGTGCCCACGGCCCCACGACCCCCACGTTCCACGATAAATTTACTGCGTGCAGTAACTTCACGGGAATCCCAACCGTCCGCCGGGGCCGCAGCGGATCCGCTCGGGCGCCGAGGCGGTAGTGGCGGGCCCCGCCTATGGGCCTGTCCCGTCGCTCGCGTAGGCTGGCAGGATGGCCCAGCCACGTGTCATCGCATGACAGGCCTAGAACGGGCGGCGGCCTGGAGGCTTAGCCAGCACGCTACTTGGATCCCGCCGCGATGTTTGAAATATTGTGCGAGTCGGAATTGAGTGAGTCCGAATTGAGCAAGTGTGACTCCTTCTAGTCGGCCCGGCAGGAGTCAATCAAAGACCATCTGTTGAGCACCCGGAAAGAGAAATTGCTGAGGCTTCTCGGCCGACCGTCCACGGCGCCTCACTAGCTTCGGGGACTACTGTCGGAGTAATGGGCCACGGGTAGGCCAACCCGAGCCCCAGAACCTTTCAAGACATCGGGGCAGGTTGCGCCCCTCAAGACCCCAGGACGGAGAGCCGCCTTCAAGAAGTCCACGGCAAGACGGCCGACTGACCACTCGCGGCCGAGTCCCAGGGACGACCGCAGGGTAAGCCGACTCCTGACTAGCGACTTCCGGAGAAGCCGAATTTGGGGAGTCGGCCTGCGATTCCAACAAACCCCGTGACCTCATCAAGGGGGACGGGGCAGGGGAGTGGCTACAGTGAAGCCCAGTCCCGCCCCTTACCAAGGGCGGGCATGGCCATAGCACGCCGTACCCCGGAAGATCTCCGTGCGGCGTGGCACTGTTGCCGTGCCGGCCCTGACATCAGCACCGCGGGACCAAATCCTGCACCCACGACGGCTTGTCTGTATGGCTCAGAGGCAGCGGGACCCACCAGTCGGTGAGACCCCAAGAGACGGCAAGAGGACCACCAGTCGGGCCCGCGGAAGTCGGCTTGGGGGAGTCGTCCAAGCCCTCCCCCGTGGCCCACGCACCATTAATCAAGATGTGATGGAGAGTGGCAATAGTGATCGCCCGCCAGGCGGCGGGGCTGTTGCCACGACCCCATGATCAAGCCCGCGTCATTAGAAGCACGGCTACAGTAATTAGCAGCCGGCAAGACCCGCCCACAGCGGACGCGGCCTGTCGGCTCCGTACCAGGCCAGTCAGCGGGGCCCGTCAGCCGGTGGGCCCCAGCGGTCGGCAGAGAAGACGGAGGCCAGAGGCGCTGATGGCTGGGCCCGCGTCCAGCCAGATTACCATTGTACCCCTAGAGGGTAGGCCTATATAAACCACCCAGGGCACCCATGCAAAGGGTTGGGACTCATTAGCTCTAGACCAGATCATATAGAACGGAGAGAGCTAGCCTTGCCCTCTCCTACCTCCAAGAAACAGCTCAAGGAGCAACCTTGTAAACACTTTGCCATAGTGATCACGCGGAGGCCCCGCAGAGCAACAGTAGGGGTGTTATCTCCTCGGAGAGCCCTGAAGCTGGGTAAGATTCGCCGGCGTGCATGTCTTCGCCTCATCCCGTTTCCAGGCACCGACGACGTTCTACTCGCCCCCACCATGATAAGCCATCCTTTGGCATATGTCGCACCAAACCCCCGACAATATGTTTGATGCTGTGGTTAGGTTTACCTTAATACTTCTGTTGTAGTTGCAAATGCTTGCAATAGGGGTTAATCATAAGTGGGATGCTTGTCCAAGGAAGGACAATACCCAAGCACCGGTCCACCCACAAATCAAATTATCAAAGTACCGAACGCGAATGATATGAACGTGATGAAAACTAGCTTGACGATAATTCCCATGTGTCCTCGGGAGCTCTTTCCTTTATATAAGAGTTTGTCCGGGCTTGTCCTTTGCTACAAAAAGGATTGGGCCATCTTGCTACACCTTATTTACTTTTATTACTTGTTACCCTTTACAAATTACCTTATCACAAAACTATCTGTTACCGATAATTTCAGTGCTTGCAGAGAATACCTTACTGAAAACTGCTTATCATTTCCTTTTGCTCCTCGTTGGGTTCGACACTCTTACTTATCTAAAAGGCTACGATAGATCCCCTACACTTGTGGGTCATCAAGACTCTTTTCTGGCGCCATTGCCGGGGAGTGAAGCACGTTTGGTAGGTGGAATTTGGTAAGGAACAATTTATATAGTGTGTTGAAATTTATTGTCACTTGTTACTATGGAACATAATCCTTTGAGGGGCTTGTTCGGGGTATCTTCACCCCGAATAGTAGAGGAAAGAGTTGCTCCTCAACCTACTGAAAATGTTTATTTTGAAATTCCTTCAGGTATGATAGAGAAACTGCTAGCTAATCCTTTCACAGGTGATGGAACATTACATCCCAATTTGCACTTAATCTATGTGGATGAAGTTTGTGAGTTATTTAAGCTTACAGGTATGCCCGAGGATGTTATCAAGAAGAAGGTATTCCCTTTATCTTTGAAGGGAGATGCATTGACATGGTTTAGCCTATGTGATGATATGGGATCATGGAACTACCAACGATTGAAATTGGAATTTCATCAGAAGTTTTATCCTATGCATCTTGTTCGTTGTGATCATAATTATATATATAATTTTTGGCCTCGCGAAGGAGAAAGCATCACTCAAGCTTGGGGGAGGCTTAAGTCAATGTTATATTCATGCCCCAATCATGAGCTCTGAAAATAAATGATTATTCAAAAAAATTATGCTCGGCTTTCTCTCAGTAATCGCTCCGTGCTCGATACTTCTTGTATTGGTTCTTTTATGATGAAGACTATTGAATTCAAATGGGATTTATTGGAAAGAATTAAATGCAACTCTGAAGATTGGGACCTCGACGAAGGTAAGGAGTCAGGTATAACACCTAACTTTGATTGTGTTAAATCTTTTATGGATGCCAATGCTTTTCATGAATTTAGCACTAAATATGGACTTGACTCTGAGATAGTAGCTTCTTTATGTGAATCCTTTGCTACTCATGTTGATATCCCTAAGGAGAAGTGGTTTAAATATAATCCTCCCATTGAAGGAAAAGTAGTTGCACCTATTAAAGTTGAAGAAAAGACTATCACTTATAATGACCCTGTTGTTCCTACTTCTTATATTGAGAAACCACCTTTCCCTGTTAGAATAAAGGATCATGCTAAAGCTTCAACTGTGGTCAACAAAAGTAATATTACGACACCCAAACCCCCTGAGCAAATTAAAGTTGAACCTAGTGTTGCTATGGTTAAAGATCTCTTGGCCGATAATATTGATGGGCATTTTGTTTACTTCTGTGCTAGAATTACTAGAACCGAAACTAAAAATAAACATAGACCTATTGTAGGCATGCCTATTATTTCTGTTAAGATAGGAGATCATTGTTATCATGGCTTATGTGATATGGGTGCTAGTGCAAGTGCAATACCCCATTCCTTATACAAAGAATTTATGCATGATATTGCACCTGCTGAGATAGAGGAGATTGATGATACAATTAAGCTTGCCAATAGAGATACTATTTCACCGGTTGGGATTGTTAGAGATGTTGTAGTCTTGTGTGGGAAAGTTAAATACCCTCCTGATTTTCATGTTCTTGGTTCCCCACAAGATAACTTTTGTCCCATTATATTTGGTAGACCCTTCTTGAATATTGTTAATGGTAAGATAGATTGCAATAAAGATATTGTTTCTGTTGGTTTAGGGGATATGTATCATGAATTTAATTTTGCTAAATTTCGTAGACAACCCCATGATAAAGAATTGCCTAGTAAAGATGAAATTATTGGTCTTGCTTCTATTGCCGTGCCTCCTAGTGATCCTTTAGAACAATATTTGCTAGACCATGAAAATGATATGTTTATGAATGAAAGAAGGGAAATATATGAAGTATTCTTTAAACAGGGACCTATTTTGAAGCACAACTTTCCTGTTAAAATTCTAGGGGATCCTCCTCCAGCTAAGGGTGATCCCGTGTCTGAGCTTAAACCTTTACCTGATACTCTTAAATATGCTTATCTTGATGAGAAAGAGATATATCCTGTTATTATTAGTGCTAACCTTTCAGAGCATGAAGAAAAGAAATTATTGAAAACTTTGAAGAAGCACCGTGCTGCTATTGTATATACTATTGATGATCTTAAGGGCATTAGTCCCACTCTATGCCAGCACAAAATAAAACTGGAGAAAGATGCTAAACCGCTTGTTGATCACCAATGACGGTTAAATCCTAAGATGAAAGAAGTGGTAAGAAAAGAAATACTAAAGCTTCTGGAGGCAGGTATAATTTATCCAGTTGCTAATAGTCAGTGGGTAAGTCATGTTCATTGTGTCCCTAAGAAGGGAGGTATTACTGTAGTTCCCAATGATAAAGATGAATTGATCCCACAAAGAATTGTTATAGGTTACATAATGGTAATTGATTTCTGCAAATTAAATAAAGCTACTAAAAAGGATCACTACCCTTTACCTTTTATTGATCAAATGCTAGAAAGATTATCCAAGCATACACATTTTTTCTTTCAAGATGGTTATTCTGGTTTCTCTCAAATACCAGTGTCAAAAGAGGATCAAGAAAATACAACTTTTACTTGCCCTTTCGGTACCTTTGCTTATAGATGTATGCCTTTTGGTTTATGTAATGCACCTGCTACCTTTCAGAGATGTATGACTGCTATATTCTCTAACTTTTGTGAAGAGACTGTTGAGGTATTCATGGATGATTTTTCTGTTTATGAAACTTCTTTTGATGATTTCTTGAGAAACCTTGATCGAGTTTTGCAGAGATGTGAAGAAACAAATCTTATCTTGAATTGGGATAGGTGCCACTTTATGTTTAATGAAGGTATTGTCTTGGGGCATAAAATTTATGAAAGAGGTATTGAAGTTGATAAAGCTAAAGTTGATGCTATTGAAAAGATGTTGTGTCCTAAGGACATCAAAGGTATAAGAAGTTTCCTTGGTCATGCCGTTTTTTATAGGAGGTTCATTAAGGACTTCTCTAAAATTTCTCGGCCTCTGACTAATCTCTTACAAAAAGATGTTCCTTTTGTTTTTGATGATGACTATGTAGAAGCATTTGAAATACTTAAGAAAGCTTTGATTTTTGCACCTATTGTTCAGCCTCCTGATTGGAATTTACCATTTGAAATTATGTGTGATGCTAGTGATTATGTTGTAGGGCTATTCTAGGACAAAGAGTTGATAAGAAATTAAATGTTATTCAATATGCTAGTAAACTCTAGACAATTCTCAAAGAAATTATGCTACTACTAAAAAAGAGTTTTTAGCAGTTGTGTTTGCTTGTGTTAAGTCGAGACCTTATATTGTTGATTCTAAAGTAACCATTCACACTGATCACACTGCTATTAAATATCTCATGGAAAAGAAAGATGCTAAACCTAGACTTACTAGATGGGTTCTCTTGCTACAAGAATTTGATTTGCATATTATTGATAGAAAGGGAGATGAGAACCCCGTTGCAGACAACCTGTCTAGGTTAGAGAATGTTCTTGATGACCCACTACCTATTGATGATAGCTTTCTTGATGAACAATTACCTGTCATAAATGCTTCTCTTACTGCTCCATGGTATGCTGATTATGCTAATTATATTGTTGCTAAGTTTATACCACCTAGTTTCACATACCAGCAAAACAAAAAGTTATTCTATGATTTAAGACATTACTTCTGGGATGACCCGCATCATTATAAATAAGGAGTAGATGGTGTTATTAGACGTTGTGTACCTAAGCATGAACAGGAACAGATCCTATGCAAGTGTCACTCCGAGGCTTATGGAGGACACTGTGGGAGTCCTGGATTAGGGGGTCTCCGGACAGCCGGACTATCTCCATTGGCCGGACTGTTAGACTATGAAGATACAAGATCGAAGACTTTGTCTCGTGTCCGGATGGGACTCTACTTGGCATGGAAGGCAAGCTAGGCAATAGGTATATGGATATCTCCTCCTGTGTAACCGACCTTTGTGTAACCCTAACCCTCTCCGGTGTCTATATAAACCGAAGGGTTTTTAGTCCGTAGGACAACGATCACAACATACAATCACACCATAGGCTAGCTTCTAGAGTTTAGCCTCTCCGATCTCGTGGTAGATCTACTCTTGTAACACCCATATCTTCAATATTAATCAAGCAGGATGTAGGGTTTTACCTCCATCAAGAGGGCTCGAACCTGGGTAGAACTTCGTGTCCCTTGCCTCCTGTTACCATCCGGCCTAGACGCACAGTTCGGTACCCCCTACCCGAGATCTGCCGGTTTTGACACCGACATTGGTGCTTTCATTCAGAGTTCCTCTGTGTCGTCGCCGTTAGGCTTGATGGCTCCTACTATCATCGATAGCGATGCGGTCAAGGGTGAGACTTTTCTCCCCGGACAGATCTTCGTATTCGGCGGCTTTGCACTGCGGGCTAATTCGCTTGGCCATCTGGAGCAGATTGAAAGCTACGCCCCTGGCCATCAGGTCAGATTTGGAAGTTTGAATTACACAGCCAACATCCGTGGGGACTTGATCTTCGACGGATTCGAGCCACAGCCGGGCGCGCCGCAATGTCGCGATGGGTATGACCTAGCTCTGCCACCGGACGGTACCCCAGAGGCCGCGCCCGCATCAACTCCGACCCTTAGCTCGGAGCCAGCTGCGCCAATCGAGGACGGGCGGCTAGGCACCACCTCAGGGGCTGCAGTCTCGACGGCGATCGAGCCAAACACCAGCATAATCCTCCGCGCAGCCCGTGACTCCAAGGTGCCGGATTCTCTTCCGTACCCTGAACCATCCGCGCCCCTGCCAATCGAATCCAAGTGGGCGGCGATCATGGAATTCACCGCCGCGGATATCTTTCAGCACTCGCCCTTCGGCGACATTCTGAATTCACTAAGGTCTCTCTCTTTGTCAGGAGATCCCTGGCCGGATTATGGCCAATAGAATTGGGATACGGACGACGAAGAAATTTGACGCCCACCCACCACCCACTTTGTAGCCACTGTCGATGAATTAACCGACATGCTTGACTCCGACTCCATAGACATCGACGGTATGGACAACAATGCGGGAGGCGAAGATGAACCACCGCCCATAGGGCGCTGGACGTCCACTTCATCATATGACGTATACATGGTGGACACACCAAAAGAAGACGACGACGAGGAATGGAAGGACGCACTGAAGGCTTGTTCCCTCGAGAATCAGTCAAAGCGGCGGCGCAAGCGCCGCCCCAAATCCCGCCTCGCCAGAAATAACGATCACACAGACCGAGCGTTGGAGCAGGGCGAACCACTGCCGGACCATGGCAATACGGAAAATCAAACCGAACAAACCAATTCTGTCAAAGATAATAGTCCGGACGACACAACGCCGGACAGGCACCCGGAACAGTAGAATGCCCATCAAAGGCTTGTTGCCACTGCAAGGAGCCTAAAAAAGCAGAAGCAAAGGCTCAAGGCTGCGCAGGAGACACTCCAAATCAGATGGAGTAAAGTACTCAACACAGCAGCGAAGTACGACGATAATCGCCCCACCAAGAGCTACCCAAAGCGGAAGTTGCTACCTGAATTCGATGAGGAGGCCTCAGACCCCTCACAACCAAAAATCAAAACAGCCACCTGGCCGGATAGACGACCTCACGGCCAACATAGAGCGGCAAACAATGCCACTCACAAGACAATACGCGATTCACGCGGGGGCTTGCACCAAAAGGACAGCGCAACCAGATCCATCTATGGACCACGCAAGCACACCCCAGCGTACGATATAACATCTGAACAACGCGGTACACCCAGATATAGGGGTGCCGCGCACCCCCTATGTTTCACCGATGAGGTGCTGTATCATGAATTTCTAGAGGGATTCAAACGTGTCAACATAGAGGCATACGACGGAACAACAGACCCTGGGGTCTGGATCGAGGACAATATCCTCCACATCCATATGGCTCGAGGAGATGATCTCCACGCCATCAAGTACTTACCACTCAAACTCAAAGGGCTAGCCCGTCACTGGCTCAAAGGCCTCCCCGAAAACTCCATTGGAAGCTGGGCAGAGCTCGAAGACGCTTTTCGGGCAAACTTTCAAGGACTTATGTCCGACCTCCGGACGCGGATGATTTGAGTCATATAACTCAACAGCCCGGAGAGTCAGCCCGAAAGCTTTGGAACAGGTTTCTTAATAAAAAGAACCAAATTGTCGACTGTTCGGACGCCAAAGCCTTGGCAGCTTTTAAGCACAGCGTCCGTGACGAATGGCTTGCCCGACACCTCGGCCAAGAAAAGCCGAGAACGATGGCAGCATTAACAAGCCTCATGACCCGCTTTTGCGCGGGTGAGGACAGCTGGCTAGCCAGATGCAGCACCAGCGACCCCAGTACATCCGAAGTTAGAGATGGAAACGGGAAATCACGGCGCAACAGCAATAACAAACGGCAGAACAAAGGAGATAGCATGAAGAACACGGCAGTAAATGCCGGATTCAAAAGCTCTCGGCCAGGTCAGAAGCCGCCCTCCAAAGACGCCAGAGACGAACTGTCCAGCCTGAATAAAATTCTGGACCAAATATGTCAGGTCCATAGCACCCCTGGCAAACCAGCCAATCATACCCACAGAGAATGTTGGGTCTTCAAGCAGTCTGGCAAGCTCAACGCCGTACACAAGGGGGAGGATACACCAAGCGAAGATGAGGGTGAGCCTCTCAAGGGAGACACTGGGGAACAAAAGAAATTTCCACCAGAAGTCAAAACAGTAAACGTGTTGCACGTGATCAATGGAAGAAACAAAACGGCACTCCCAGAAAAATACGCTCGACGACCTGTCACCGCGGATTCCTGCCACTGGTCGTCTCAACCGATCACTTTCGACCATCGTGATTACTTAGCAAGTATCCGACATGCAGGATGGGCTGCCCTGGTATTAGACCCAATAATCGTTGGATATCGCTTCGCACGAGTCCTGATGGACGGTGGCAGCAGTCTAAATCTGATATACCAGGATACAATCCGCGAAATGGGGATAGACCCAACAAAAATTCGCCATAGCAATATTACCTTTAAAGGAGTAACGCCAGGCCCAGGGGCTCGTTGCATGGGCTCCCTGCTACTAAAAGTTATATTTGGCTTCCCCGATAACTTCTGTAGCAAACATCTAACCTTCCACATCGCTCCGTTCCAAAGTGGCTATTAAGCACTACTCGGACGCGAAGCTTTCGCTTGCTTTACTGCAATACCACACTACGCTTCCCTCACACTCAAGATGCCCGGTCCACATGGCATCATTACAGTGAACGGAAATATTAAGCGATTTCTGCGCGTCGAAGAGCGTGCGGCTGCCTTGACAGCCGCACACTAAAAACGGCCTCACCAACTAAAACATTTACCAAGTCGTCACGACCTCGGACACGGTTAGATGAGTCCAGTGCAACTATATGCAATTTATACCGGATCAATGATCACACCCCTATTACAAATACAAGGGGCTCAGCGTGCGCAGACAAGTGGCAATTCTTACTCACCTTGAATTATACATGGTTTATTTAAAAACTATCTTTTTACACGACAGCTTTTTTACCTGAGCTCCTCTCTTTTACAGATAATCATCATGCTACACCCGTCCAGGATACGGCACAACAGAGATACAGGCCCAGACGTGCAGCAGGGACCCGCTGCAAGGATTCTTTTTAGATTAAGACCCTGCGTAAACCTTTTTACTGTCTCTTGCTGATACAATTGAGAAGGATGCTGATGTCTTGGCATGTGGCCACGTCAGAATAATGCACGTACTTGGACACAAGGGGCTTCTTACAAGTGGCACTATTTCGGCCCGGTTTACACCATAAAGACCGAATACCTTAGGGAGTGTTCGGCGTCGCGAGTTCGGCCTTATATGCATCAGCTCCGAATCATTGTCTTTGGTTAAATGTTGGGTTTTCCCGGCTCTTGTGTTTTGGTGCCTTACGTTCCTCTTTACCGGCTAAGGTAGCACCAGGAGAACTACTGCGATTGTGCCTGGTTCATCCGGACGAGCGCCTCAGTAGAGAAAGCCGAAAACTGACTGTCATGATATAGCGTGAGACTGGTCAACCACTCGATGACCTATCGGAATGTTAGAATTCCTCCGCCTCGACGAAGGGACGTTTTTCCGGCTAGGCATATACGCACCCCGCGATCGGGAGAGTGCGGAGCCACTAGGGGCTATCTAGTAGCCCCACTGTCAAACTCCTATGGCTAAGTGAAAGTGTTAAAGCATTATAGTCCGGTTGCCTCGCTCGCTGCGCTATCACCTCCTTATCAGGACCAAGACGTTGGGTTAAGTGTGAACACACGTTTTTTGCTAGCACCTCCGCATTATATGCGTGAGGGTTGAAGCCGACGGCTGCAATCTTTCAGGTTATACAGACGTATACATAAACAGCCGCACAGGAGGCATCATACTACTTTCAGGAAAAAGTATAAACATAGCCTTATAAAATTCATAAAAGCATTATGTTTACAATGAGAATACATATCACTCAAACATAATATTTTTCGAGCACTGGGCCTGTATCAAATGAGCACCCTCGAGAACTTCCTCGAAATAGTGTTCGGAAGCCACACGGCCTATGGCCGAACCCTGCGCCGCAAAGTGGTAGCGTCCATCTCCGCCCAGTATGCTTTAACACGGGCAAGGGCCATCCGCGAGCCTTCTATGCACACTGACCTCTTCATCGCATTAATGCGCGGCACCGCATCAAGGAATTGCTGCACTAAGCTGAAATAGATGTTCGGCTTAGGCCCTTCCGGCCATAGCTGATCCACAACAGACCTCATGGCGAGTCTGGACAACCTATTCAGTTCGGCCCATTCGGCTAGCTGGTCATTCAACGCAAGCGGACGCTCTGGAACGTGGAATTGCGTCCAGAACAGCTTGTCCACTTCACGATCTGTCTGACCTTGGAAGTACTTGGCCGCATCGGCAGCGCTCGCCGCCAAATCCATATACGCATCTGCCGAGCTCCACAGCTGATCTAGAGGGGCATACCGTGGATCTCCGAACTTCCTCCGTAACATGAAGGGTTTCCCAGACGCAATATTCCCGGCTTCCCGCAGCTCCTCCTTCTTCGCTCTCATAGCAGAACGGGTGTCTTTGTCTGCCGCCGCGGCCTTCTCAAAGTCCGTTGCCTTCGCTCAATTTTCTTTCTCAAGGACCCGACAACGGTCGGCAGTGTCTTTTAACTCTACGGCCATCTTGGCCATCTTCTCCTGGCTCTCGCAATGTGTGGCCTTCTCGGCTTTTAGCTCTTCGGCTGCCTTCAAAGCAGCCGCATTACTAATCCTCGCTTGTTCCTTGGCTCGGGCAAGTTCTGCCCGTAAGGCTTCCACGGTGGCAGCTCCATCTGCAGTCACAACATATTAAAGATACTGGCATTATGTTGCTCTCACTATGTGGCGTTCACAAGATAATAACACTTACCCTGTGCCTCGTCAAGCCTCTTGTTAACAAGCTCAATGTCGGCGTCTGCCGCATCCAGTTGCCGTTTTAATTGGGCAAACTCCCTAGTTCGTCTAGCCACTGGATCTCCCACCACCTGCACATGAAGGCAGTTTGGTTATTACCTGGGAATACGATCCTCTGTTCACCGCCGTTCTCGACGACAACCAGAGTCTCAGGGGCTACTATAACATGTGGAGTACTATCACATATTATCTCACATACCTCAAAGCCTGTCAATAGACTCATAAAGGCTTAATGTAATCCGCTTTCAGCGGATGAGATTCTCTCCATCACCGTACCCATCAGCGTATGGTGCTCTTCTGAGATGGCTGCTCGCCCCACCAACTCCCTCAGAACGTCCGACCGCACACCAGGCGGTGCCGGACTCTTTCGTATGCTCTCTTCGGGAGCCGGACACTAGGGACTTCTGGGGTCTACGGGACTATCTTCTGGCCTCACCGGATCCGGAGAGGCCCTCCGCGACGACACTTCGGGGTCGCCCGCTTCTGGAGTGGAGGAGTCCGAGGGAGACGTTTCGCTCTCCATCATCTCCGGAAGAAGATCCCCCGAAGACAAACTCATTTGAGAGGGGCTGAGGCCCGAACTGCAAGATATATGCGGTGGTTGTTTACTCAGAGGAAAAAGATAGCATACTCTTACTATTAAAATATTTTGGGATCACTTACGACTCGTTGGAGGGCTGATCCCCTCGCAGACTTTGTGCGGCAAAAGCACCCCCCGAGGCAGGACCCTCTGTGGGAGACTTCTTCTCCCGTTTGGAGGCCTTGGCTTCCGGATCCTCGGAAGCAGTACTTTTCCTCCCCCGGTTGTCCTCCTTCATGGAAATGCTCGTTCCCTCGGGCGGAGCGGGTAGCGATGGGGGCCCGCGTTCGCCCGTATTATCCCCCTCGGTATCTTCCTTCAAGGGCTCCGGGCAAGGTGCGACCTCGAGCCTCTTCTCCAATACCAGATTTTCCAAACCCTCAGGGAGGGGGGCCGAACACCGAATCATCTTCGCCTTTGTTAGCCAGTCCTGGTCAAAAAGCGAACGCTTAGAAATAACTTCGAATAAAAGACAGCGTGTTCGGCTAGAGGATTTCTTACTTGTTCGGCGGCGCGGTTACTGCTCAGGCCCACGTCCTCGGTGATATCCGGACATTCCACTTGAGGTCCGAAGAATGACTTGTACATCTCCTCGTGCGTCAGGCCGAGGAAACCTTGAATGGCACGTGGTCCCTCTGGGTTGAACTCCCACAAGCGCAGGGGCCGGCGTTTGCAAGGCTGGACTTGGCGAACCAGCATAACTTGTATTACCGCAACCAAATTGAAATCTCCCTCAAAGAGATCTCGGATGCGGTTTTGCAGTATAGGCACGTCCTTGGCTGGACCCTAGCTCAGACCCCTGCTAATCCATGACATCAGTTGTGGTGGGGGCCCGAGCGGAAAGTGGGGGCAGCCGCCCACTTGGCACTTCTGGGAGCCGTGACATAAAACCACTCCCGTTGCCATAATTCGGGCACCTTTGGAAAGGAACCTCTCGGTCATGGAGCTCCTGCCATCTTGCCTATTAATGCACCTCTGCACGCTGCTTGTTGCCCTCGATCATCTTCGGTTTTACTTCAAAGGTCTTCAGCCACAGGCCAAAGTGAGGGGTAACACGGAGGAAGGCCTCAGACACGACAATAAATGTCATGATGTGGAGAAAGGAGTCCGGGGCTAGATCATGGAAATCTAGCCCATAATAGAACATCAAGCCCCTGACGAAAGGATCCAGAGTGAGGCCTAGACCTCGGAGGAAGTGGGAGACGAACACAACATTCTCGTTGGGTTCGGGAGTAGGGACGACCTGCCCTTGGGCAGGCAGCCGATGCGAAACCTCGGCGGTCAGGTATCTGGCCTCCCTCAACTTCTTAATGTCCTCTTCCGTAATGGAGGAGGGCGTCCATCAGGCTTGAAGGCTGGATCCGGACATGATTGAAGATCCGGAGCACCTGACCTGGGCTTTGGGTGTTAGAACTCGAGGCGGGGGAAGGGTTTGATTGAGCACGAGAGGGAAAATGCGAAAACCTTGTCCCCTTATAAAGAGGGTGAATATCAAGCGTCCTCTCCATAGCCGTTTAGGACTTACCTATAATCTAGGAGTCCTAGACACGGTTGGGTTACCCACGAACCGCATTAATGAGAATCTCGTAATTAGGGGAACACGATCTCTGCTTTGGCAAGACGTGTCAAGAAACCGCCTCACGTTATGTGTGGAGCTGGTTAAGAGAAACAGTTCGAATAATCACCGGGCCATGACATGACGTCATGTTGTCAAAATAATCCAGCAAATTAGATCTGCGGAAAAATTATTCTCTCTACGGTGGAATGTGGAACTTATTTTGTAGGGTTGGACACTATCCTCGTATTCAACTTCTTCTGTAATGTATTCGGAGGAGGAACCCGCCTTGCAATGCTGAAGACAACTGCACGCCGGACTTGTCGTCATTGAAGCCTGGTTCAGGGGCTACTGTGGGAGTCCTGGATTAGGGGGTCTCCGGACAGCCGGACTATGTCCATTGGCCGGACTGTTAGACTATGAAGATACAAGATTGAAGACTTCGTCTTGTGTCCGGATGGGACTCTACTTGGTGTGGAAGGCAAGCTAGGCAATACGTATATGGATATCTCCTCCTTTGTAACCGACTTTGTGTAACCCTAACCCTCTCCGGTGTCTATATAAACCGAAGGGTTTTTAGTCCGTAGGACAACGATCACAACATACAATCACACCATAGGCTAGCATCTAGGGTTTAGCCTCTCTGATCTCGTGGTAGATCTACTCTTGTAACACCCATATCTTCAATATTAATCAAGCAGGACGTAGGGTTTTACCTCCATCAAGAGGGCCTGAACCTGGGTAAAACTTTGTGTCCCTTGCCTCCTGTTACCATCCGGCCTAGACGCACAGTTCAGGACCCCCTACCCGAGATCCGCCGGTTTTGACACCGACAGACACCATGCTGCAGATAGAACTGCACATAAGGTATTGCAATCCGGTTTTTATTGGCCTACTCTCTTCAAGGATGCTCGTAAGTTGGTTTTGTCTTGTGATGAATGTCAAAGAATTGGTAACATTAGTAGGCATCAAGAAATGCCTATGAATTATTCACTTGTTATTGAACCATTTGATGTTTGGGGCTTTGATTATATGGGACCGTTTCCTTCCTCTAATGGGTATACACATATTTTAGTTGATGTTGATTACATTACTAAGTGGGTAGAAGCTACTCCAACTAGTAGTGCTAATCATAACACCTCTATTAAAATGCTTAAAGTAGTTATTTTTCCGACGTTTGGAGTCCCTAGATATCTTATGACTGATGGTGGTTCACATTTTATTCATGGTGCTTTTCGTAAAATGCTTGCTAAGTATGATGTTAATCATAGAATTGCATCTCCTTATCACCCACAATCTAGTGGTCAAGTAGAATTGAGTAATAGAGAGCTTAAATTAATTTTGCAAAAGACTGTTAATAGATCTAGGAAGAATTGGTCCAAGAAACTAGATGGTGCATTATGGGCTTATAGAACTGCATATAAAAATCCTATGGGTATGTCTCCGTATAAAATGGTTTATGGTAAAGCATGTCACTTACCTCTCGAACTAGAACATACGGCATATTGGGCCATTAAAGAGCTCAATTATGGTTTCAAACTTGCCGGTGAGAAGAGGCTTTTTGACATTAGCTCACTTGATGAATGGAGAACCCAGGCCTATGAGAATGCCAAATTGTTTAAAGAAAAAGTTAAAAGATGGCATGACAAAAGGATACAAAAACGTGAGTTTAATGTAGGTGAATATGTATTGTTATACAACTCTCGTCTAAGATTTTTTACAGGCAAACTCCTCTCTAAATGGGAAGGTCCTTACGTCATCGAGGAGGTCTATCGTGTCGGTGCCATAAAAATCAACAACTTCGAAGGCACAAATTCGAGGGTGGTGAACGTTCAAAGGATCAAACATTATATCTCAGGTAATCTATAAATGTTGAAACCAATGTTATTGAAACCGTAACCCCGGAGGAATACATAAGAAACACTTTCCAGAATTTTCAGACTCCGAAAAGGAATAGGTACGTGGTACGGTAAGTAAACGGACTCCAAAACAGTCCTAATGGCAATTTTTTTCCCCGTTTTGGAATATTTAAGAAAATAGGAAAATAAGAAGTAGTCCGAAAAGGACACGAGGCTTCCACGAGGGTGGAGGGCACGCCCTACTCCCTGGGCGCACACCCTGTCTTGTGGGCACCTCATGTGCCCTCCGGACTCTATTTTATTGCACGATACTTCTTTTGGTCGGTAAAAATTCATTATATAATCTCCCGAAGGTTTTGACCACCGTATCATGCAAATATCCTCTATTTTTGTTTCGAGTTGTTTTCTGTCAGGGTTGTCAAGGCCAGGCATCATGTCTTCTCCTTCCTCTTCCAACAATGAGGGCAACGATGCTTGGCTAATGATGACAGAGCTGAAAAGAGAAGAGCCCGGAGAGATCAACAAGGATGATGGGATCAAGAAGGTCATGGGGGATCAAGTTCCGACAGTAGTAGAAGAAGACATCCTTCAACCTCATCACAATCTCTTTACCCCAACGGAGATTGAAGCTTTCAAGATGATTGAGTTAGCTCGCATTCAAAACAAGTATCTCACAAGTGAAAATATTTTGTTGAAGGAGCATATCATCGCACTCAAGGGCATTATCCGCAAATTGGAGGATCTCCTACACTCGATGTGCGATTATCCACCATCACTAACACCTTCTTCACCAACAAAGAAGGATACATAAACACATGGGTATGGGCACTCCCCTTGGCAACTGCCAAGCTTGGGGGAGTTCCCCGGTATCGTATCACCATCACTTTTATCTCTACCATTTTCTTAGTTCGATCCTTTTGGTTATATCTTGATCTAGTAGAATAAAGTTTTAGTATGATCTAGTTTTGAGTTTTGCTTTATGATCCTTCTATGTAATCGAGTCCGTGAGCTTTATAAAATAACGATTAGTGTTGAGTCAAGGGCTTGGTTATGTTGCTATGATCTTGAGGGAATAAAATAAAAGAGAAAGAATAAAAAAGAAATAAAGAGATCATATGGATCTTATGGAGAGTAATGACTTCACATATAAAAAGTATGATGAATAAAAGTTGTTGAGAGTTGACAAACATAGTTTTGGTCATCGTTGCAATTAATAGGAAGTAATAAGGAAACAGAGGTTTTCACATATAAATATACTATCTTGGACATCTTTTATGATTGTGAGCACTCATTAAAATATGACATGCTAAAGAGTTGACGTTGGACAAGGAAGACAACGTAAGGGGTTATGTTTTCTTACATCTGAGATAAATTATATTGTCATGGATCATCCAACATGTTGAGATTGCCTTTCCCTCTCATGCTAGCCAAATTCTTTGCACCAAGTAGAGATACTACTTGTGCTTCCAAATATCCTTAACCCAGTTTTGCCATGAGAGTCCACCATATCTACCTATGGATTGAGTAAGATCTTTCAAGTAAGTTGTCATCGTTGCAAGCAATAAAAATTGCTCACTAAATATGTATGATTTATTAGTGTGGAGAAAATAAGCTTTATATGATCTTGTGATGCGGAAGAAATAAAAGCGACGGACTGCATAATAAAGGTCCATATCACAAGTGGCAATATAAAGTGACGTTCTTTCGCATTAAGATTTTATGCATCCAACCATAAAAGCACATGACAACCTCTGCTTCTCTCTGTGAAGGGCCTATCTTTTATTCTTGTCTTGTACTTCATGCAAAGAGTCGCGGTGATCTTCACCTTTCCTTTTTACATTTTATCCTTTGGCAAGCACAATGTGTTGGAAAGATCCAGATATATATAGTTAATTGGATGTGAGTTTTCATGAACTATTATTGCTGACATTACCCTTGAGGTGAAAGGTTGGGAGTGATGACCCACAAGTGTAGGGGATCTATCGTGGAGATGTTGATGGAGATTGACCCCCTCCCGATAAGTGGATCGTTGGGGATGACGATGGTGATGATTTCCCCCTCCCGGAGGGAAGTTTCCCTGGCAGAACAGCTCTGCCGGAGCCCTAGATTGGTTCCGCCAAGGTTCCGCTTCATGGCGGCAGATTTTCTTCCCGAAAGCTTGCTTATGATTTTTTTACTCAACGTAAGACTGCATATAGAGCCAAAGATGGGCATTAGAGGGCCACCAGGGGGCCCACGAGGCAGGAGGGCGCGCCCAGGGGGTAGGGCGCGCCCCCACCCTCGTGGACGGTGGGTGGCCCCCCTCTGGTACTTCTTTAGCCCAATATTTTTTTTATATTCTGAAAATAATTCCCTTGGAGTTTCAGGACTTTTGGAGATGTGCAGAATAGGTCGCTAATATTTGCTCCTTTTCCAACCCAGAATTCTAGCTATTGGCATTCCCCCTCTTCATGTAAACCTTGTAAAATAAGAGAGAATATGCATAAGTATTGTGACATAATGTGTAATAACAACCCATAATGCAATAAATATTGATATAAAAGCATGATGCAAAATGGACGTATCAACTCCCCCAAGCTCAGACCTCGCTTGTCCTCAAGTGAAAGCCGAAATCGAAAAAGATGTCGACATGTTTAGAGATAGAGGTATTGATAAAATAAAATACAGACATGAGGGCATCATGATCATTCTTAGGACATCAATATATATATATATATATATATATATATATATATATATTGTCATATGATCTTCCATGCTAAAGTAACAGTTCATTCACATACTCAAGTATGAATCAGAAACTTCATTGAAAACTAACAAACTATAATCGCAGTCATTGAAGCAATTGCAATTTATCATAACATAGGAAAGAGTCAATATAAGAGCTTCTTAGCAAGTCCACATACTCAACCATCTTTTAGTCTTTCATAATTGCTAACACCCACACGATATTTATGGTTATGAAGTTTTAATCGGACACAGAGAAATACAGGGGCTTATAGTTTTGCCTCCCAACGTTTTACCTCAAGGGTAATGTCAACAATAATAGTTCATGAAAACCCACATCCAATTAGCCATATATATCAGGATCCTTCCAACACATTGTGCTTGCCAAAGGATAAAATGTAAAAAGGAAATATGAATATCACCATGACTCTTTGCATGAACTATAAGACAAGAATAAAAGATAGGCCCTTCGCAAAGGGAAGCAGAGGTTGTCATGTGCTTTTATGGTTGGATGCACAAACTCTTAATGCGAAAGAACGTCACTTTATATTGCCACTTGTGATATGGACCTTTATTATGCAGTCTGTCGCTTTTATTTCTTCCACATCACAAGATCGTATAAAGCTTATTTTCTCGACACTAATAATTCATACATATCTAGGGAGCAATTCTTATTGCTTACAGCGATGACAACTTACTTGAAAGATCTTACTCAATCCATAGGTAGATATGGTGGACTCTCATGGAAAAACTGGGTTAAGGATATTTGGAATCACAAGTAGTATCTCTACTTGGTGCAAAGAATTTGGCTAGCATGAGAGGGAAAGGCAAGCTCAACATGTTGGATGATCCATGACAATATAATTTATCTCAGATGTAAGAAAACATAACCCATTACATTGTCTTCCTTGTCCAACGTCAACTCTTTAGCATGTCATATTTTAATGAGTGCTCACAATCATAAAAGATGTCCAAGATAGTATATTTATATGCGAAAACCTCTGTTTCCTTATTACTTCCTATTAATTGCAACGATGACCAAAACTATGTTTGTCAACTCTCAACAACTTTTATTCATCATACTTTTTATATGTGAAGTCATTACTCTCCATAAGATCCATATGATCTCTTTATTTCTTTTGTATTCTTTCTCTTTTATTTTATTCCCTCAAGATCATAGCAAGATAACCAAGCCCTTGACTCAACACTCATCATTATTTTATAAAGCTCACGGACTCGATTACATAGAAGGATCATAAAGCGAAACTCAAAACTAGGTCATACTAAAACTTTATTCTAATAGATCAAGATATAACCAAAAGGATCGAACTAAGAAAACGGTAGAGATAAACGTGATTGTGATACAATACCGGGGCACTCCCCCAAGCTTGGCAGTTGCCAAGGGGAGTGCCCATACCCATGTGTTTATGTATCCTTCTTCGGGGGTGGTGATGTGATACTTTTGGCGATGATGCCCCTCGGGATACTATTCTCTTCTTCGAGCTTATTGACTTGCTGCTTGAGGTCCATTATTTCCTTACGGAGCTTGGCCGTGAAGGCTAAAGCTCGCTTCACCCAAGGATGTTGCATAGCTGCGGGAGAACAAGTAACACTCTTTTTCATATTTTCATAAGAAAGAAATCAAACATTGGAAGGGATGACCGAGTTTGGAATAGCCAAGCTTTGTAGTTCCCCCATAGTGAGTCCCGCTCGGAAATGAGAAGTAACTTCTTCATCCTCCTCCATGGCATCTATCCTTTTCAAATCGCCATCCATCTCTTCCTTAGTTGATGGCCCAAAGTGGTTAGCATTGTTGTTTGGTCTTGGCCCTGGTGTCGGATGAGACACCCGACTCTCCCCAACTGACTCTTGAGAAGACATCTTGCTCTAAATCTACAGCAGAAACAGCTCGAAACAAAGATAGAGGATATTTGCGTGATACGGTGGTCAAAACCTTCGGGAGATTATATAATGAATTTTTTCTGATCAAAAGAAGTATCGTGCAAGAAAACGGAGTTCAGAGAGCACACGAGGTGCCCACGAGGCAGGGGGCACGCCCAGGGGGTAGGGCGCGCCCTCCACCCTCATGGACGCTTCGTGTCCTTCCCAGACTACTTCTTATTTTCTTAAATATTCCAAAACGGAGAAAAAATGCCATTGGAACTGTTTTGGAGTCGGTTTACTTACCGTACCACATACCTATTCCTTTTCGGAGTCTAAAAATTCTGGAAAGTGTCTCTTATGTATTCCTCCGGGGTTACGGTTTCAATAACATTGGTTTCAACATTTATAGATTACCTGAGATATAATGTTTGATTCTTTGACCGTTCACCACCTTCGGATTTGTGCCTTCAAAGTTGTTGATTTTTATGGCACCAGAACGATAGACCTCCTCGATCACGTAAGGACCTTCCCATTTAGAGAGAAGTTTGCCTGCAAAAATCTTAAAATTTAGTTGTATAGCAATACATAATCACCTACATTAAACTCACGCTTTTGTATCCTTTTGTCATGCCATCTTTTAACTTTTTCTTTAAACAGTTTGGCATTCTCATAGGCCTATTTTCTCCATTCATCAAGTGAGCTAATGTGAAATAACCTCTTCTCACTGGCAAGTTTGAAATCATAATTGAGCTCTTTGATGGCCCAATATCCCTTATGTTCTAATTCGAGAGGTAAGTGACATGCTTTTCCATAAACCCATTTTATACGGAGACATACCCATAGGATTTTTATATGCAGTTCTATAAGCCCATAATGCATCATCAAGTTTCTTGGACCAATTCCTTCTAGATCTATTAATAGTATTTTACAAAATTAATTTGAGCTCTCTGTTACTTAATTCTACTTGACCACTAGACTGCGGGTGATATGGAGATGCAATTCTATGATTAACATCATACTTAGCAAGCATTTTACGAAAGGCACCATGAATAAAATGTGAACCACCATTAGTCATTAAATATCTAGGGACTCCAAACCTCGGAAAAATAACTTCTTTAAGCATCTTAATAGAGGTGTTATGATCAACACTACTAGTTGGAATAGCTTCTACCCACTTAGTAACGTAATCAACAGCAACTAAAATATGTGTATACCCATTAGAGGAAGGAAACGGTCCCATATAATCAAAGCCCCAAACATCAAATGGTTCAATAACGAGTGACTAATTCATAGGCATTTCTTGACGTCTACTAATATTACCAATTCTTTGACATTCATCACAAGATAAGACAAACTTACGGGCATCCTTGAAGAAAGTAGGCCAATAAAAACCGGATTGCAATACCTTATGTGCAGTTCTATCTCCAGCATGGTGTCCTCCATAAGCTTCGGAGTGACACTTGCGTAGGATCTGTTCCCATTCATGCTCAGGTATACAACATCTAATAACACCATCTACTCCTTCTTTATAAAGGTGTGGGTCATCCCAGAAGTAATGTCTTAAATCATAGAAAAACTTTTTCTTTTGCTGGTATGTGAAACTAGGTGGTATGAATTTATTAACAATGTAATTAGCATAATCAGCATACCATGGAGCAGTGCGAGAAGCATTTATGACAACAAATTGTTCATCGGGAAAGCTATCATCAATAGGTAGTGGGCCATCAAGAACATTCTCTAACCTAGACAAGTTGTGTGCAACGAGATTCTCAGCTCCCTTTCTATCAATAATATGCAAATCAAATTCTTGTAGCAGGGGAACCCATCTAATAAGTCTTGGTTTAGCATCTTTGTTTTCCATAAGATCTTTAATAGCAGCATGATTAGTGTGAATAGTTACTTTAGAATCGACAATATAAGTTTTGAACTTATCACAAGCAAATACAACTGCTAAGAATTCCTTTTCAGTAGTAGCATAATTTCTTCGGGCATTGTCTAGAGTTTTACTAGCACATTGAATAACATTTAATTTTTTATCAACTCTTTGTCCTAGAACAACACCTACAACATAGTCACTAGCATCACACATGATTTCAAAGGGTAAATTCCAATTAGGTGGCCGAACAATAGGTGCAGAAATCAAGGCTTTCTTAAGTCTTTCAAATGCTTCTACACAATCATCATCAAAGACAAAACGAATATCTTTTTGTAATAGGTTAGTCGGAGGCCGGGAAATTTTTGAGAAGTCCTTAATGAACCTGCTATAAAAACCGGCATGACCAAGGAAACTTCTTATACCTTTGATGTCCTTGGGACACGGCATCTTTTCAATAGCATCAACTTTAGCTTTGTCAACTTCAAAACCTCGGAAATTTTATGCCCCAAGACAATACCTTCATTAACCATAAAGTGGCACTTCTCCCAATTCAAGACAAGGTTAGTTTCTTCACATATCTACAAAACTTGATCAAGGTTGCTCAAGCAGTCATCAAAATAGGATCCATAAACAGAGAAATCATCCATGAAAACTTCACAAATCTTTTCACAAAAGTTAGAGAATATAGCCATCATGCATCTTTGAAAGGTAGCAGGTGCATTACATAAGCCAAAAGGCATACGTCTGTAAGCAAAGGTACCGAAAGGGCAAGTAAAAGTAGTCTTTTCTTGATCATTTGCTGACACAGGTATTTGAGAGAAACCAGAGTAACCATCTAGAAAGCAAAAATGTGTATGTTTGGCTAATCTTTCTAGCATTTGATCAATGAAAGGCAAAGGGTAATGATGTTTTTAGTAGCTTTATTTAATTTGTGGAAATCAATCACCATCCTAGAACCTGTAATAATTCTTTGCGGAATCAATTCATCTTTATCATTAGGAACGACATTAATACCTCCCTTCTTAGGGACACAATGGACAGGGCTTACCCACTGACTATCAGCAACGGGATAAATTATACCTGCTTCAAGGAGCTTTAATATTTCCTTCCTTACCACTTCTTTCATCTTAGGATTTAGCCGTCGTTGGAGATCAATAACTGGTTTGGCATCTTTCTCCAAATTTATTTTGTGTTGACATAGAGTGGGACTAATGCCCTTAAGATCATCAAGAGTATATCCAATAGCAGCATGCTTCTTCTTCAGAGTTTTTAATAATTTCTCTTCTTCATGCTCTGAAAGGTTAGCACTAATAATAACATGATATATCTTTTTTTCATCAAGATAAGCATATTTAAGAGTATCAGGCAATGGTTTAAGCTCAAACACGGGATCACCCTTGGGTGGAGGAGGATCCCCAAGGATTTCAAAAGGCAAGTTGTGTTTCAGAATAGGTCCCTGTTTAAAGAATACTTCATCTATTTCCCTTCTTTCATTCATATACGTATCATTTTCATGGTCTAGCAAATATTGTTCTAAAGGATCACTAGGAGGCACGACAATAGAAGCAAGACCAATAATTTCATCTTTACTAGGCAATTCCTCATCACGGGGTTGTCTACTAAATTTAGCAAAATTAAACTCATGAGACATATCACCCAAACCAATAGTGACAACATCCTTTTCGCAGTCTATCCTAGCATTAACAATGTTCAAGAAGGGTCTACCAAATATAATGGGACAAAAGCTATCTTGTGGGGAACCAAGAACAAGAAAATCAGCAGGATATTTAACCTTCCCACACAAGACTTCAACATCTCTAACAATCCCAACCGGTGAAATAGTATCTCTATTGGCAAGTTTAATGGTAACATCAATATCTTCTATCTCAGCAGGTGCAATATCATGCATAATTTCTTCGTATAAGGAATGAGGTATTGCACTTGCACTAGCACCCATATCACATAAGCCATGATAACAATGATCTCCTATTTTAACGGAAATAACAAGCATGCCTACAACATGTCTATGTTTATTTTTAGCATCAGGTCTAGCAATTCTAGCAGCTTCATTACAGAAGTAAATAACATGCCCATCAATATTATCGGCCAAGAGATGTTTAACCATAGCAATTTTAGGTCCAACTTTAACTTGCTCAGGGGGTTTGTGTGTCCTAATATTACTTTTGTTGACTACAATTGAAGCTTTAGCATGATCCTTTATTCTAACAAGGAAAGGTGGCTTCTCAATATAAGCAGCAGGAACAACAGGATCATCATAAGTGATAGTCTTTTCTTCAACTTTAATAGGAGCAACTAATTTTACCTCAGTGGGAGGATTATATTTAAACCATTGCTCCTTTGGGAGATAAACATAAGTAGCAAAGGATTCACAGAAAGAAGCTACTATCTCAGAGTCAAGTCCATATTTAGTGCTAAATTCACGGAAAACATCGGTATCCATAAAAGATTTAACACAATCAAACTTAGGTATTATACCTGACTTCTTACCTTCGTCAAGGTCCCAATCTTCATAGTTGCCTTTAATTATTTCCAATAAATCCCATTTGAGTTCAATAGTCTTCATCATAAAAGATCCAGTACAAGAAGTATCGAGCATGGAGCGATTACTGAGAGAAAGCCGAGCATAATTTTTTTGAATAATCATTTCTTTTGAGAGCTCATGATTGGGGCATGAATATAACATTGACTTAAGCCTCCCCCAAGATTGAGAAATGCTTTCTCCTTCGTGAGGCCAAAAATTATATATATATATATAATTACAATCACGATGAACAAGATGCATAGGATAAAACTTCTGATGAAATTCCAATTTCAATCGTTTGCAGTTCCATGATCCCATATCATCACATAGCCAATACCATGTCAATGCCTCTCCCTTCAAAGATTAAGGGAAGACCTTCTTCTTAATAACATCATTGGGCATACCTGCAAGCTTAAATAATCCACAAAATTCATCCACATAGATTAAGTGTAAATCGGGATGCAATGTTCCATCTCCTGCAAAAGGATTAGCTAGCAGTTTCTCTATCATACCCAAAGAAATTTGAAAGAAAACATTTTCAATAGGTTCAGTAGGTTGAGGAGCAACTCTTTGCTCTACTGGTCAGGGTGAAGATACCCCGAACAAGCCCCTCAAAGAATTATGTTCCATAGTAACAAGTGACAGTAAATTTCAGCACACTATATAAAATTTTCCTTACCAAATTCCACCTACCAAAGGCGCTTCACTCCCCGGCAATGGTGCTAGAAAAGAGTCTTGATGACCCACAAGTATAGAGGATCTATCGTAGCCTTTTCGATAAGTAAGAGTGTCGAACCCAACGAGGAGCAGAACGAAATGATAAGCAGTTTTCAGTAAGGTATTCTCTGCAAGCACTGAAATTATCGGTAATAGATAGTTTTGTGATAAGGTAATTTTTAACAAGTAGCAAGTAGCAAGTAATAAAAGTAAATAAGGTTCAGCAAGATGGCCCAATCCTTTTTGTAGCAAAGGAAAAGCCTGGACAAACTCTTATATGAAGGAAAGCGCTCCTGAGGACACATGGGAATTATCGTCAAGCTAGTTTTCATCATGTTCATATGATTCGCGTTCAGTACTTTGATAATTTGATATGTGGGAGGACCGGTGCTTGGGTACTATCCTTACTTGGAAAAGCATCTCACTTATGATTAACCCCCATTGCAAGCATCCACAACTACAACAGAAGTATTACGGTAAACCTAACCATAGCATGAAACAGATGGATCCAAATCAGCCCCTTACGAAGCAACGCATAAACTAGGGTTTAAGCTTCTGTTACTCTAGCAACCCATCATATACTTATTACTTCCGAATGCCTCCCTCTACGCCCAAACAATGGTGAAGTGTCATGTAGTCGACGTTCACATGACACCACTAGAGGGATGACAACATACATCTCATCAAAATATCGAACGAATACCGAATTCACATGACTACTTATAGCAAGACTTCTCCCATTCCTCAGGAACAAATGTAACTACTCACAAAGCATATGCATGTTCATAATCAGAGGGGTATTAATATGCATAATGGATCTGAACATATGATCTTCCACCAAGTAAACCAACTAGCATCAACTACAAGGAGTAACCAACACTACTAGCAACCGGCAGGTACCAATCTGAGGTTTGGATACAAAGATTGGATACAAGAGATGAACCAGGGTTTGAGATGAGATGGTGCTGCTGAAGATGTTGATGGAGATTGACCCCCTCCCGATGATAGGATCGTTGGGGATGACGATGGTGATGATTTCCCCTCCCAGAGGGAAGTTTCCCCGGCAGAACAGCTTTGCCGGAGCCCTAGATTGGTTCCGCCAAGGTTCCGCCACGTGGCAGCGGAGTTTCTCCCTGAAAGCTTGATTATGATTTTTTTTCCTCGACGAAAGACTCCATATAGCCAAAGATGGGCATCGGAGAGCCACCAGGGGGCCCACGAGGCAGGGGGCGCGCCCAGGGGGTAGGGTGTGCCCCCCACCCTCGTGGATGGTGGGTGGCCCCCCTCTGGTACTTCTTTCGCCCAATATTTTTTATATATTCTGGAAATAATTCCCATAGAGTTTCAGGACTTTTGGGGATGTGCAGAATAGGTCTCTAATATTTGCTCCTTTTCCGACCTAGAATTCCAGCTGTCGGCATTCCCCCTCTTCATGTAAACCTTGTAAAATAAGAGGGTATAGGCATAAGTATTGTGACATACTATGTAATAACATCCCATAATGCAATAAATTCGATATAAAAGCATGATGCAAAATGGACGTATCAGGGAGGCAAAACGAGCCGGCCTCTGACCTTGAGTCAGTTGGCTCTACTGACCCGATGCTCGTCGACTTCGACGTGGTATCTCCTGATGCCTTCCCCACCAACGTGGTGGTCATCGACGACCCGCTCCCTCCTGCGACCAGCGACGCCAGCACCAGCACCGTCATGGAGGTGCTGGTCATTAGCCACGATGGAGCCTCTGATGGGGCTGCTCACGGCCCGCTACAGGCGGCAATGCGGGGCTTATCCGCACCCGTTGCGGAGAACACAGACGGAGCAACGCTGGAAGCCTTCCGCGTCTCGCTCCTCGACAGTGCCCAGAAGCTGGCGGCCATGAGGCGCCTCAATGAAGCCTACCAGCGCAAGATCGACCATGCTATATGCGGCACGCCGGCTGTTGGCGAGCCGAGCCGGATGGGCACCGTTCGGCAGCATGGCGCGACCGTCGCCAGCATGCTAGGAGCCAACCGCCCCATCTAAGCCATGCCCTTGGAAAACCTGTGTGCAGCCCAGGCAGCGGCATATGAACTGGATCACCTGGAGGGCGACGAGCGACGCTGCATGAAGGAGCGCGTCTAGCAGCTCCTTGACGTAGCCGCCGCGCAGCAAGAAGCCGCCCGCCGCGTGGTGGAACCCGGTATGCACGTCGAGTACCTCCTTCCCCCTCCCGCCGAGCGCCCGCGATTGAAGAGACCAAGAGCTGGATGCTAGCCGCAGCCACACACACATCACCATCGAGCGCGACCAAGACGACCGCCCTCGAGCAGTCGAGCGGCGGGGCGACCATCCGCCTCCTCCACGCAGGGAGAGGCATGTCTCCCCGCCGGCTGTTGAGCACCCGACTCTCGAAGACCGGCTAGTCCCCCGTGAAGGAGTCAGAGAAAATGACGCTGATACGTCTCTGTCGCATCTGTAATTTTTGATTGTTCCATGCCAATATTCTACAACTTTCATATACTTTTGGCAACTTTTTATACTATTTTTTGGGACTAACATATTGATCCAGTGCCCAGTGCCAGTTCCTGTTTGTTGCATGTTTTTTGTTTCGCGGAATCCAAATGGAATCCAAACGGGATAAACCAATATCAAACGGAATCCAAACGGGATAAAAATGGACGGGGAATATTCTTGGAATATTTGGAGAATATGGGAAGAAAATCAACATGAGACGGTGCCCGAGGGAGCCACGAGACAGGGGGCGCACCCCTGACCCTCGTGGGCCCCTCGTAAGGCGGTTGCTGCTATTCTTTTGCCGCAAGAAAGCTAATTTTCAGGAAAAAAATCTCGGTGAAGGTTTCAGTCCAATCCGAGTTACGGATCTCCATATATATACAAAACGGTGAAAGGGCAGCCAGAGAGAATGCAGAAACAGAGAGAGACAGTGAGATAGATCCAATCTCGGAGGGGCTCTCGCCCCTCGCACGCCTTGGAGACCATGGACCAGAGGGGAAACCCTTCTCCCATCTAGGGAGAAGGTCAAGGAAGAAGAACAAGGAGGGGGGCTCTCTCCCCCTCATTTCCGGTGGCGCCGGAGTGCCACCAGGGGCCATCGTCATCACCGCAATCTTCACCAACATCTTCACCGCCATCATCACCAACTCTTCCCCCCCCCTATGCAGCGGTGTAACCCCTCTTTTACCCACTGTAATCTCTACTTAAACATGGTGCTCAACGCTATATATTATTTCCCAATGATGTATGGCTATCCTATGATGTTTGAGTAGATCCGTTTTGTCCTATGGGTTAATTGATGATCGTGATTGGTTTGAGTTGCATGTTTTATTATTGGTGATGTCCTATGGTGCTCTCTTTGTCGTGCAAGCGTGAGGGATTCCCGCTGTAGGGTTCAATATGTTCATGATTTGCTTATGGTGGGTGGCGTGAGTGACAGAAGCACAGACCCGAGTAAGTAGGTTGTTTGCGTATGGGATAAAGAGGACTTGATACTTTAATGCTATGGTTAGGTTTTACCTTAATGATCTTTAGTAGTTTCGGATGCTTGCTAGAGTTCCAATCATAAGTGCATATGATCCAAGTAGAGAAAGTATGTTAGCATATGCCTCTCCCTAAAATAAAATTGCAATAATGATTACCGGTCTAGTTATCGATTGCCTGGGGACAAATAACTTTCTCATAACAAAAATCTCTTTACTAAAACTAACTTAGTTGTGTCTTTATCTAAACAGCCCCTAATTTTTATTTACATGCTCTTTATTATCTTGCAAACCTATCCAAAAACACCTACAAAGTACTTCTAGTTTCATACTTGTTCTAGGTAAAGTGAAAGTTAAGCGTGCGTAGAGTTGTATCGGTGGTCGATAGAACTTGAGGGAATATTTGTTCTACCTTTAGCTCCTCATTGGGTTCGGCACTCTTACTTATCGAAAGTGGCTACAATTGATCCCCTATACTTGTGGGTTATCAAGACCCTTTTCTGGCGCCGTTGCCGGGGAGCCATAGTGTGGGGTGAATATTCTCGTGTGTGCTTGTTTTCTTTATCACTAAGTAATTTTTATTTGCTGTTCTAAGTTGTTCTCTATCTTTAGTTATGGATATGGAACACGAAATACCAAAAAAATTAGGTGTACCTGGTACTGATGGAGATGGGGAACCTCCTAAAACCCTCGATGTTGGTTATGTGAAAGAGATTATGTACTACTTTGATAATCCTGAGAAAACCACATTCAATTATGTTATGGGAGACACATTGGATCAACGTGAATACTTTAGGGATTATCGCTTGACTCAAAAAGGGAAACTATTATGGGATCTAATTCATATGTTGCATTGGTATGCTCGGGAACTATGCTTGAGATATGACTATACTTGTTGCTCTAGGATGAAGGCTCCACACCTTCCCTTTTCATGCAAATTTAATGATGATAAAACCATGGCTTCTTATGCTAATGGTATATATGATTACTATGATGTGGAACAAATAGAAGAATTTGTTGCTTTTATGGGTGCTTATGAAATTGAATCTTTGTTTAAAGAGTGTGAAAATTTTGATGATTCAGTTTATAGACCTGAAAATTTAGCTATCCTTAAATATTGCTATGATAATTATGAATACAATGCCGATATTGATGCGTTTATTGAGCAAGTCTCCGTTGTCCAAGAAGAGACTAATATTTGGCAGGAGTCTATGGAAGAAGAAATTAATGACATTGTGTGCTCATTGGATGAAAAAGATGAGGAGGAGATCGAAGAACAAAAGGAGGAAGAGCGGATTGATCACCCGTGCCCACCTTCTAAGGAGAGTAACTCTTCAACTCATACATTGTTTAATTTCCCTTCGTTCTTACTGAAGTATGAATGCTATGATGATTGTTATGATCCCGTTGATTCTCTTGAAATATCCCTTTTTGATGATGCTTGCTATGCTTGTGGCCAAGATGCCAGTATGAATTATGCTTATGGAGATGAATTTGCTATAGTTCCTTATGTTAAACATGAAATTGTTGCTATTGCACCCACACATGATAGTCCTATTTTCTTTTTGAATTCTCCCAACTACACTATGTCGAAGAAGTTTACCCTTATTAAGGATTATATTGATGGGTTGCATTTTACTATTACATATGATGATTTTGATAGATATAATATGCATGTGCTTGCTGCTCCTACTTGCAATTATTATGAGAGAGGAACTACATCTCCGCCTCTTTATGTTTCCAACACGCAAAAATTGCAAGAAACTGCTTATACTATGCATTGGCCTTTACTTTGTGTGCATGAATTGTTCTTTTATGACATGCCGATGCATAGGAAGAGAGTTAGACTTCGTCATTACATGATATATGTTACTATGTGATCACTACTAAATGCCAAATCATTGCTAATCAAAATTGGCTTCGATATACCTTGGGATCCGAGTGGATCCATTACTTGAGCACTATATGCCTAGCTTAATGGCTTTAAAGAAAGCGCTACCAGGGAGACAGCCCGGAAGTTTTAGAGAGTCATTTATTTCTGTTGTGTGCTTTTATAAAGTTTAAAAATAAAAATAATGTGCCAAGGTTTGCCTTTAGGATGTTTTAGATTGCTTGTTGGTTTGTACGGTGCAGGACAGAAACTTTGGCTGTAGTGCGCGATTTTACATTTTTTTACTGGAACATCAAACCGTTCTGAAACCTTTTGCACTGTCTTTCTATACAAATTTCTTATTTTTCCTAATTTTTGTAGAATTTTTGGAGTACCATAGGTATGGATAATGTTCATATTATTACAGACTGTTCTGTTTTAGACAGATTCTGTTTTTGATGCATAGTTTGCTTGTTTTGATGAAACTATCGATTTATATCAGTGGATTAAGCCATGGTAAAGTTATATTACAATAGCTACAATGAAAAAACAAAATATGAATTGGTTTGCAACAGTACTTAGAGTAGTGATTTGTTTTATTATACTAACGGATCTTACCGAGTTTTCTGTTGAAGTTTTGTGTGGATGAAGTGTTCGATGATCGAGAAGGTCTCGATGTGAGAAGAAGGAAGAGGGGCAAGAGCTCAAGCTTGGGGATTCCCGAGGCACCCCAAGTAAATATTCAAGGATACTCAAGCATCTAAGCTTGGGGATGCCCCGGAAGGCATCCCATCTTTCTTCAACAAGTATCGGTATGTTTTTGGATTCGTTTCGTTCATGCGATATGTGCAATCTTGGAGCGTCTTTTCCATTTAGTTTTCATTTTTATTTTATGCACCATGCTGGTATGAGATAGTCCTTGGTTGATTTATAGAATGCTCTATGCACTTCACTTATATCTTTTAAGTATGGCTTTATAGAATGCTTCATGTGCTTCGCTTATATCATTTGAAGTTTGGATTGCCTGTTTCTCTTCACATAGAAAACCGCCATTTTTAGAATACTCTTTTGCTGCACTTATATTTGTTAGAGCGTGGGCATATCTTTTGTAGAAAGATTTAAACTCTCTTGCTTCACTTATATCTATTCAGAGAGATGACAGGAACTGGTCATTCACATGGTTAGTCATAAAATCCTACATAAAACTTGTAGATCACTGAATATGATATGTTTGATTCCTTGCAATAGTTTTGCGATACAAACATGGTGATATTAGAGTCATGCTAGTGGGTAGTTGTGGATTGTAGAAATACTTGTGTTGAAGTTTGTGATTCCCGTAGCATGCATATATGGTGAACCATTATGTGATGAAGTCGGAGCATGATTTATTTGTTGATTGTCTTCCTTATGAGTGGCGGCCGGGGACGAGCGATGGTCTTTTCCTACAAATCTATCCCCCTAGGAGCATGCGTGTAGTACTTTGTTTCTATGACTAATAGATTTTTGCAATAAGCATGTGAGTTCTTTATGACTAATGTTGAGTCCATGGATTATACGCACTCTCACCCTTCCATCATTGCTAGCCTCTTCGGTACCGTGCATTGCCCTTTATCACCTCGAGAGTTGGTGCAAACTTAGCCGGTGCATCCAAACCCCGTGATACGATACGCTCTATCACACATAAGCCTCCTTATATCTTCCTCAAAACAGCCACCATACCTACCTATCATGGCATTTCCATAGCCATTCTGAGATATATTGCCATGCAACTTCCATCATCATCATATACATGACTTGAGCATTCGTTGTCATATTGCTTTGCATGATCGTAAGATAGCTAGCATGATGTTTACATGGCTTGTCCATTTTTTGATTTCATTGCTACGCTAGATCATTGCACATCCCGGTACACCTCCGGAGGCATTCATATAGAGTCATATCTTTGTTCTAGTATCGAGTTGTAAGTAAATAAAAGTGTGATGATCATCATTATTAGAGAAGGTCCCATGTGAGGAAAGGATGATGGAAGCTATTATTCCCTGACAAGTTGGGATGAGTCTCCGGACTTTACAAAAAAATAAAAGAGGCCAAAGAAGCCCACAAAAAAAGAGGCCAAAGAAGCCCACCAAAAAAGAAAAAAGAGAGAGAAAAAAATAAAAAAATGAGAGAAAAGAGAGAAGGGACTATGTTACTATCCTTTTACCACACTTGTGCTTCAGAATAGCTCCATGTTCTTCATATAGAGAGTCTCTTGAGTTATCACTTTCATATACTAGTGGGAATTTTCATTATAGAACTTGGCTTGTATATTCCGATGATGGGCTTCCTCAAATGCCCGAGGTCTTCATGAGCAAGCAAGTTGGATGCGCACCCACTTAGTTTCCAGTTTGAGCTTTCATACACTTATAGCTCTTAGTGCATCCGTTGCATGTCAATCCCTACTCCTCACATTGACATCAATTGATGGGCATCTCCATAGCCCGTTGATTAGCCGCGTCGATGTGAGACTTTCTCCCTTTTTGTCTTCTCCACACAACCTCCACCATCATATTCTATTCCACCTATAGTGCTATATCCATGGCTCACGCTCATGTATTGCGTGAAAGTTGAAAAGGTTTGAGAACATCAAAAGTATGAAACAATTGCTTGGCTTGTCATCGGGGTTGTGCATGATTTGAATATTTTGTGTGGTGAAGATGAAGCATAACCAGACTATATGATTTTGTAGGGATAACTTTCTTTGGCCATGTTATTTTGAAAATATATGATTGCTTTATTAGTATGCTTGAAGTATTATTATCTTAATGTCAAATGATAGACTATTGCTTTGAATCACTCGTATCTTAATATTCATGCCATGATTAGATATGTGATCAAGATTATGCTAGGTAGCATTCCACATAAAAAATTATCTTTTTTATCATTTACCCACTCGAGGATGAGTAGGAATTAAGCTTGGGGATGCTAATACGTCTCCGTCGTATCTATAATTTTTGATTGTTCCATGCCAATATTCTACAACTTTCATATACTTTTGGCAACTTTTTGTACTATTTTTGGGACTAACATATTGATCCAGTGCCCAGTGCCAGTTCCTGTTTGTTGCATGTTTTTTGTTTCGCAGTAAAACCATATCAAACAGAATCCAAACGGGATAAAAATGGACGGAGAACATTTTTGGAATATTTGGAGAATATGGGAAGAAAATCAACACGAGACGGTGCCTGAGGGAGCCACGAGGCAGGGGGGCGCGCCCCACGCCCTGGGCGCGCCGCTGACCCTCATGGGCCCCTCGTAAGGCGGTTGCTGCTATTCTTTTGCCGCAAGAAAGCTAATTTTAAGGAAAAAATCTCGGCGAAGGTTTCAGTCCAATCAGAGTTACGGATCTCCATATATATATATATACAAAACGGTGAAAGGGCAGCCAGAGAGAACGCAGGAACAGAGAGAGACAGAGAGACAGATCCAATCTCGAAGGGGCTCTCGCCCCTCCCACGCCGTGGAGACCATGGACCAGAGGGGAAACCCTTCTCCCTTCTAGGGAGAAGGTCAAGGAAGAAGAAGAAGGAGGGGGTCTCTCCCCCTCGCTTCCGGTGGCGCCGGAGTGCCACCGGGGGCCATCATCATCACCGCAATCTTCACCAACAACTTCACCAACTCTTCCCCCCCTCTATGCAGCAGTGTAACCCCTCTTTTACCCGCTGTAATCTCTACTTAAACATGGTGCTCAATGCTATATATTATTCCCCAATGATGTATGGCTATCCTATGATGTTTGAGTAGATCCGTTTTGTCCTATGGGTTAATTGATGATATTGATTGGTTTGAGTTGCATGTTTTATTATTGGTGCTGTCCTATGGTGCTCTCTGTGTCGCGCAAGCGTGAGGGATTCCCGCTGTAGGGTTTGCAATATGTTCATGATTTGCTAATGGTGGGTGGCGTGAGTGACAGAAGCACAGACCCTAGTAAGTAGGTTGTTTGCGTATGGGATAAATAGGACTTGATACTTTAATGCTATGGTCGGCTTTTACCTTAATGATCTTTAGTAGTTGCGGATGCTTGCTAGAGTTCCAATCATAAGTGCATATGATCCAAGCAGATTAAGAATGTTAGCTTACGTCTCTCCCTCAAATAAAATTGCAATAATGATTACCGGTCTAGTTATCGATTGCCTAGGGACAAATAACTTTCTCGTAACAAAAAGCTCTTTACTAAAACTAACTTAGTTGTGTCTTTATCTAAACAGCCCCTACTTTTTATTTACATGCTCTTTATTATCTTGCAAACCTATCCAAAAACATCTATAAAGTACTTCTAGTTTCATACTTGTTATAGGTAAAGCGAATGTTAAGCGTGCATAGAGTTGTATCGGTCGTCGATAGAACTTGAGGGAATATTTGTTCTACCTTTAGCTCCTCGTTGGGTTCGACACTCTTACTTATCGAAAGAGGCTACAATTGATCCCCTATACTTGTGGGTTATCAGACGCCCGGCCATCGGATCAACCGACTGGCTCGATCCCTGGCGGTGGAAGAAGAAGATGCAATCGGCCTGCCTTAGTTCGGCAACCGCATTCGCGATGAGTCCTTCCCCCAAAGGGTTCTCGCTCCATCGAGATACGCCCAAGTACAACGGCTCCGTGAAGCCAGAAGATTGGCTGGTCGACTACTCCACCGCCGTCAACATAGCAAACAACAACAAGCGCGTTGCCGTGAAGTATGTTTCGCTCATGCTCCAGGGCAAAGCCTGGACATGGCTGAACAGCCTCAAACCCTACAGCATCAACAGTTGGCTGGACTTCACCGAAGTCTTCATCCACAACTTCACCAACACCTAAAAGCGGTCGCCCAAGCCCCACCAGCTCTCTCTGTGCGTCCAAGGCCCGACCGAGTCCACCCGCGACTACTTGACATGATGGGCCTAACTGCACAACTCCTGCGAAGGGGTGCACAAGGTGCAAGCCATAGAGTATTTCACTGCTGGGTGCAAACAAGGCACCTTGCTCAAGCACCGCATCCTCTGCGATGAGCCGACCACACTCGACGAGCTACTAATCATATCAGACAAGTACGCCACTTCCGATCCTCCATGAAGTCAAGCTCCAAGTGGACGCATCTGGAAAAGTGCTACCCCAACTCCTTAGACGCCTGCTGGTGATTCCAGTTGGTGCCAGCAGACGAACGATAACAAGCGCAAGGCCCAGCAGCCGGCTTCCACCAGCCGGCAAGTGGCAATAGTTGAAGATCAGCAGCCGGAGGGTCAGCCTGGCCCCAAGCGTCAGAAGGGCGGCAAGCCTATCTAGCTGCCCGCCTTCTCCTTTGAGAAAACCCTTGATACTCCTTGCAAGTTCCATAGTGGTGCGAAGTCGTCTAATCACACAACTCGGAAGTGCCACTGTCTCGCCCGCATCGCCAAGAGCGAAGGGCTGCCACCTCCGCCTGCTGGCCCGCCGGCTCCGCTTCCTCAACAGTCGGCGGTCCGCCTAGTCGGCGCTGTCCAAGATGAATTCCCCCAAGAACACGGAGCCTACGTCGTCTTCACCAGCGTGGTTGACAACAAGCACAGCCGGCGCCAACAACACTGTGAGGTGAATGCTATCGCCTCTGAAGTCCCAGAGTTTATGCACTGGTCCAAGAAGCCCACCAGCTGGAGCCACACTGACCACCCGGAAGTAATGCCTTCTCCGGGCTCCTATGCTATGGTGTTGGATGCCACCTTTTCAACGGAGAGGCGAGCTTGTCGCTTCTCCCGAATTCTGATAGACGGCGGTAGCAGCATCAACATCCTCTACCATGACACCCTGGAGAAGATGTGCATCAAAGAGAAATAGCTGCAGCCCAGTCGGACCATCTTCCACAGCATAGTACCCGACCTTTCCTGCTCGCCAATCGGCAAGATCAAGATACATGTCCTCTTCGGAGACAAAGATCACTTCCGCCGCAAGCCAATCTGGTTCGAGGTGGTTGACCTAGAGAGCCCCTACCACGCCCACTTGGGCCGGCCAGCACTTGCCAAATTCATGGCGGTGTCTCACTATGCCTACCTCAAGATGAAGATGCCGAGTCCCAAGGTCATAATTTTCATCGTTGGCGACTACAATAAGTCGGCTGCGTGCGCTGCTGCCAGCAGTCGGCTGGCCGATTTCCTTGTGATTGCTGCCGAAAAGCGGCTCCTTGACCGGGTTGTGGCCGTGGCCGGCAAGCAGTCGGACCTGTCGCCAGACCCTAAGGAGTCAGAAGCTCAGGGCTCCTTCCAGCCGGCCAAAGAAACAAAGAAGATCCCCTTGGACCTGGATCAACCGCAGAGGTACACTGTCGTAGGGACCAACCTCGACAGCAAATAGGAAAGCAAGCTCGTCGATTTCCTCTGTGAGAATCAGGACATCTTTGCATGGTCTCCCAAAGACATGTCGAGTGTTCCGATGGATCTCGCCGAGCACAAGCTACATGTTAGGTCAGATGCGAAGCCAGTCAAGCAACCCCTCCGCCGCCTGTCGAAAGAAAAGAGAAGAACTGCGGAGAAGAGATAGCTCGACTGCTAGCAGCCGGCTTCATCATGGAAGTGTTCTACCTGGAGTGGCTTGCCAACCTGGTCCTTGTATTGAAGAAGAACAACAAGTGGCGCATGTGCATTTATTATACAAGTCTCAACAAAGCCTGCCCCAAAGATCCGTTTGCTCTGCCTCGGATAGATCAAGTGATTGACTCCGCAACCTGATGTGAGTTGTTGAGTTTTTTTGATGCCTACTCTGGTTACCACCAGATCAAGCTGAACCCGGCCGACCGGCTGATGACCGCCTTCATGACACCATTCAGAGCCTTTTTCTACCTAACCATGACATTCGGCTTGAGAAATGCTGGTGCCATGTTTCAGCGTTGCATGTAGAAGTGCCTCCTCAAGCAACTCGGCAAAAATGCCCATGTCTATGTAGACGATATTGTGGTGAAGACGGAGAAGAATGACACCCTTCTGGATGATCTCAAGGAGACTTTTGACAATTTGTGCCGTTTTCAAATCAAGCTCAACCCAGAGAAGTGTGTCTTTGGAGTCCCAAACGGCCAGATCCTTGGTTTCCTTGTTTCCGAACGCGGCATCAAGTGCAACCCCATGAAGATCAAGGCCATTGAGCGGATGCAGAGACCTACCCGGCCGCGGGACGTCCAGAAGTTCACCGGGTGCTTGGCAACTCTCAGTCACTTCATCAGACGGCTGGCTGAGAAGGCCTTGCCCCTGTACCAGTAAATGAAGACAACAACTTGCTTCGAGTGGAACGACAAGGCGGATGAAGCTTTCCTCCAACTCAAGAAGATGATGACCATGCCGCCTGTCCTGGTGGCTCCGGCTGCTAAGGAGCCCATGCTCCTCTACATCGCCGCCACCAACCGAGTGGTCATCATAGTCATCGTCGTTGAACGCCTAGAATACTACAGAGCACAGCCGGTACAGAGGCCCGTTTACTACCTGAGTGAAGTATTGTCCGCCTCCAAGCAGAATTACCCCTACTACCAGAAGATGTGCTAAGGCGTGTACTTTGCCGCCAAGAAGCTCAAGCAATATTTCCATGAGCACTCCATCACGGTCGTCTGCACCGCCCCGCTTGATGAGATCATAGGCAACAAAGATGCATCAGGCCGGGGGGCAAAGTTGGCCATCGAGCTAGCTCCCTACACCATCCTTTACCACCGACATCAAGTCCCAAGCACTGGCCGACTTCCTCATCTACTAAGCTGAAATCTAGTACCTGCCGCCAGTGCCGGACTCCACTCATTGGCGGATGCACTTTGATGGCTCGAAGATGCGCACCGGTCTGGGAGCCGGCATCGTCCTCACCTCTCCCAAAGGCGACAAGCTCAAGTAACATGGCAAATTCACTTTGCCACCTCCAGCGACGTGGCCGAGTACGAGGCACTTGTCCACGGGCTCCGACTGGCCAAAGAAATTGGCATCCACCGAGTGCTCTGCTACGGCGAGTCGGACTTGGTGGTCCAACAATCATTTGGCGACTGGGACGGCAAGGATGCAAACATGGCGAGCTACCGCTTCCTCATCCAGCATATCAACAGATATTTTGATGGGTGTGAGTTCCTTCACGTGCCACGGGCCGACAACGAGCAATCAGATGCCCTGGCACGGATCGGCTCCACCCCGCAAGCAATACTAGCAGGCGTTTCCCTCCAGTGCCTCTGCAAGTCGTCTATCAAGCCTTCTCCGGAATCAGAGTCCATCTTCGTGCCAGCTGCTCCTGGAACAATCGGATCTGGCTCGGGGACTGCAGCAGTCGGGCCGGGGACTTCGGCAGGCGGCTCGAGGACTGCAGCAGTCGCACCCGGCCTGGGGATTTCAGAACCCGGCCCGGGGACTTCAGAACCCGGCCCGGGGGCTGCAACAGTTGCTACCTCTTGAGCATGCGTTGGTTTTCCCTTGAAGAGGAAAGGGTGATGCAGCAAAGTAGCATAAGTATTTCCCTCAGTTTTTGAGAACCAAGGTATCAATCCAGTAGGAGACAACGCACAAGTCACCTAGTACCTGCACAAACAATCAAGAACCTTTCAACCAACGCGATAAAGGGGTTGTCAATCCCTTCACGGTCACTCGCAAAAGTGAGATCTAATAAATATAGTAAGATAAATATTTTTGGTATTTTTGTTGTATAGATTGGAAAGTAAAGATTGCAAAATAGTAAACGAGATGTGATGTAAATAAAATAGATGCAATATAATAAGAAAGAGACCCGGGGGCCATAGGTTTCACTAGTGGCTTCTCTCAAGATAGCATGTATTATGGTGGGTGAACAAATTACTGTCGAGCAATTGATAGAAAAGCGCATAGTTATGAGAATATCTAAGGCAATGATCATGAATATAGGCATCACGTCTGTGTCAAGTAGATCGAAACGATTCTGCATCTACTACTATTACTCCACACATCAACCGCTATCCAGCATGCATCTAGAGTATTAAGTTCATATGAACAGAGTAACGCATTAAGCAAGATGACATGATGTAGAGGGATAAACTCAAGCAATGTGATATAAACCCCATCTTTTTATCCTCGATGGCAACAATACAATACGTGCTTTGCTGCCCCTACTGTCACTGGGAAAGGACACTGCAAGATTGAACCCAAAGCTAAGCACTTCTCCCATTGCAAGAAAGATCAATCTAGTAGGACAAACTAAACCGATAATTAGAAGAGACTTGCAAAGATATAAAATCATGCATATAAGAATTCAGAGAAGAACCAAATAATATTCATAGATAATCTTGTTCATAAACCCACAATTCATCGGATCTCAGCAAACACACCGCAAAAGAGTATTACATCGAATAGATCTCTAAGAACATTGAGGAGAACTTTGTATTGAGAATGAAAGAGAGAGAAGAAGCCATCTAGCTAATAACTATTGACCCGAAGGTCTGTGGTAAACTACTATGCTTCATCGGAGAGGCTATGGTGTTGATGTAGAAGCCCTCCGTGATCGATTCCCCCTCCGGCAGATCGCCGGAAGAGGCCCCAAGATGGGTTCTCACGGGTACAGAAGGTTGCGGTGGTGGAGAAGTGGTTTCGTCGCTCTCTGCGATCGATCTAGGGTATAAGAGTATATATAGGCGAAAGAAGTACGTCGGTGGAGCTACGAGGGGCCCACAAGGGTGGGGGCGCACCTACCCCCCTGGACGCGCCCTCCTGCCTCGTGTCATGGCGTTCCAGACTTCGACTCCAAGTCTCCTGGTTTGCTTTCGGTCCAAGAAAGATCATCTCGAAGGTTTCATTCCATTTGGATTCCGCTCGGTATTCCTTTTCTGCGAAACTCTAAAATAGGCAAAAAAATAGAAACTGGCACTGGGCGTCCAGTTAATAGGTTAGTCCAAAAAAATATAAAAGAGCATATTAAAGCCCATTAAACATCCAAAACAGATAATATAATAGCATGGAACAATAAAAAAATTATAGATACGTTGGAGACGTATCAAGCATCCGCAAGCTTAATTCCTGCTCGTCCACGAGTAGGTAAATGATAAAAACAGAATTTTTGATGTGGAATGCTACCTAACATAATTATCAATGTAATTTTCTTTATTGTGGCATGAATGTTCAAATCTGAAAGATTCAAAACAAAAGTTTAATATTGACATAAAAATAATAATACTTCAAGCATACTAACAAAGTAATCATGTCTTCTCAAAATAACATGGCCAAAGAAAGCTATCCCTACAAAATCATATAGTCTGGCTATGCTCTATCCTCATCACACAAAATATTTAAAGCATGCACAACCCTGATGACAAGCCAAGCAATTGTTTCATACTTTTGATGTTCTCCAACCTTTTCAACTTTCACGCAATACATGAGCGTGAGCCATGGACATAGCACTATAGGTGGAATAGAAGGTGGTTGTGTAGAAGACAAAAAGAAGGAGATAGTCTCACATCAACTAGGCGTATCAACGGGCTATGGAGATTCCCATCAATAGATATCAATGTGATTGAGTAGGGATTGCCATGCAACGGATGCACTACAGCTATAAGTGTATGAAAGCTCAAAAAGAAAACTAAGTGGGTGTGCATCCAACTTGCTTGCTCATGAATACCTAGGGCATTTGAGGAAGCCCATCGTTGGAATATACAAGCCAAGTTCTATAATGAAAAATTCCCACTAGTATATGAAAGTGAACACATAGGAGACTCTCTATCATGAAGATCATGGTGCTACTTTGAAGCACACGTGTGGTAAAAGGATAGTAGCATTGCCCCTTCTCTCTTTTTCTCTCATTTTTTTATTTGGGCTTTTTTATGGCCTCTTTTTTTCGTCCGGAGTGTCATCCCGACTTGTGGGGGAATCATAGTCTCCGTCATCCTTTCCTCACCGGGACAACACTATAATAATGAAGATCATCACACTTTTATTTACTTACAACTCAAAAATTAGAACTCGATACTTAGAACAAAATATGACTCTATGTGAATGCCTCCAGCGGTGTACTGATACGTCTCCATCGCATCTACTTTTCCAAACAGCTTTGCCCTTGTTTTGGACTCTAACTTGCATGATTTGAATGGAACTAACCCGGACTGACGCTGTTTTCAGCAGAATTGCCATGGTGTTATTTTTGTGCAGAAATAAAAGTTCTCGAAATGACCTAAAAATCAATGGAGATTTTTTTTGGAATATATATAAAAAATACTGGCAAAAGAATCAACGTCAGGGGGCCCACACCCTGTCCACGAGGGTGGGGGCACATCTACCCCCCCCCCCCGGGCGCGCCCCCTGCCTCGTGGGCCCCCTGACGCTCCACTGACCTCAACTCTAACTCCATATATTCACGTTCAGGGAGGAAAAAAATCAGGGAGAAGGATTCCTCGCGTTTTACGATACGGAGCCGCCGCCAAGCTCTAATCTCTCTCGGGAGGGCTGATCTGGAGTCCGTTCGGGGCTCCGGAGAGGGGAATCTGTCGCCATCGTCATCATCAACCTTCCTCCATCACCAATTTCATGATGCTCACTGCCGTGCATGAGTAATTCCATCGTAGGCTTGCTGGACGGTGATGGGTTGGATGAGATCTAGTTTGATCCCTAGTATCCATTATGTTCTAAGATTAATGTTGCTATGACTTTGCTATGCTTAATGCTTGTCACTAGGGCCCAAGTGCCATGATTTCAGATCTGAACCTATTATGTTTTCATGAATATATGTGAGTTCTTGATCCTATCTTGCAAGTCTATAGTCACCTATTATGTGTTATGACCGTTAACCCCGAAGTGACAATAATCGGGATACTTACCGGTGATGACCATAGTTTGAGGAGTTAATGTATTCACTAAGTGTTAATGCTTTGGTCCAGTACTCTATTAAAAGGAGGCCTTAATATCCCTTAGTTTCCAATAGGACCCCGCTGCCATGGGAGGGTAGGACAAAAGATGTCATGCAAGTTGTTTTCCATAAGCACGTATGACTATATTCGGAATACATGCCTACATTACATTGATGAACTGGAGCTAGTTCTGTGTCACCCTATGTTATAACTATTGCATAAGGAATCACATCTGACATAATTATCCATCACTGATCCAACGCCTACGAGCTTTTCACATATTGATCTTTGCTTATTTACTTTTCCGTTGCTACTATTACAATCACTATAAAACAAAAACTATTACTTTTGCTACCGTTACCGATGAGGGAGTCCTGGACTAAGGGGTCCTCGGGCATCCGGCCTATTAGCCATGAGCCGGACTGATGGGATGTGAAGATACGAAGACCGAAGAATGCACCCGTGTCTGGATGGGACTCTCCTTGGTGTGGAAGGCAAGCTTGGCGACCGGATATGTAGATTCCCTTCTTTGTAACCGACCTTGTGTAACCCCAGATCCTCCCGGTGTCTATATAAACCGAAGGACTTAGTCCAGATAGGACACTCATGATCATAGTCATACAAGCTAGGCCTCTAGGGTTTAGCCATTACGATCTCGAGGTAGATCAACTCTTGTAATACTCATACTCATGAATATCAATCAAGCAAGACGTAGGGTATTACCTCCATAGAGAGGGCCCGAACCTGGGTAAACATCATGTCCCTTGTCTCCTGTTACCATCGACCTTAGACGCACAGTTCAGGACCCCCTACGAGATCCACCGGTTTTGACACCGACATTGGTGCTTTCATTGAGAGTTCCTCCGTACTGTCGCTAAAAGGTTTGATGGCCCCCTTCAATCGTCAATAATGATGCCGTCCAAGAAAAAACTTTTCTCCCCAGACAGTTCTTCGTGTTCGGCGGCTTCGCATTGCGGGCCAATTCACTCGGCCATCTGGAGCAGATCGAAAGCTACGCCCCTGGCCATCAGGTCAGATTTGGGAGCTTGACCTATGTTGCGGACATCCGTGGAGACTTGATCTTCGCCGGATTCGAGACCGCAGTAGCCGCTCCCGGTCCCCCGATGATCATGACCTAAATCTGTCATCAGACCGCTTCCAGGAGATCGCTCCTATAACATCTCTGGCCTTAGAGCCAGAGCAGTCTGCGCCATCCGAGGACGGGAGGATCGACCCCACCACGGAGGCCACAGATCCCCCAGCGTTGGAGCCGCACATAGACTTAACCTCTCACGACGTCTTCGTCACCGGAACTCCGGACTCATCTCCGAACGTAAGTTCTGAACCATGTTAGCCCACGGATGCCGAGCTTGATCATTTATCGATCTTCGAATTCAGCACCGCAGACATCTTCCAGCACTCGCCCTTGGGCGATGTGCTAAATTCCTTAAAGAACCTGTCCTTGGCGAAGGACTCACAGCCGAACTATATCCGGCTTGAACCAAGGGCTAGCGGCAGAGAATTTTGCTTCCCACCCACCACCCACTTCATAGCCACGGTCGAGGATTCGACCGATACACTTGATTATGATTGTGAGAACATCGACGGTATGGACAACGATGCCGAAGACAGCGAAGACCACGTTGATACAGCTAATGACCAAGATGAATGGGAAGATGGGCAGGGTAGCCCTGGTAAACAGACCACGTATGAAGATTCGGAGGACGAAAATTACCTTCCGCTCTCTGAGGATGAGGTGAGCCTCGGCACCGAGGATTTCATCGTGCCTGAGGAACCTCTTGAGCAGGAGCGCTTCAAGCACCAATTCTAATAGCCACTGCAAGGAGCCTGAAAAAGAAGTAGCGGCAGCTTCAAGCTGACCAAGATCTACTCAATGATGGATGGACCGAAGTCCTACCCGCCGAAGAATACGGCCTTAGTGGCCCAGCTAAAAGCTGCCCGAAGAGTAGATTGCTACCCCAGGGTGACGACAAGGCGCTAGAGCCCGTGCCATTATCGCACAAGGCGTCAGGTCGACCACAACTTGATCCAGGCAAAGCGGCAACTCAAGCCAAACACCAGACCGCCCCACCTCGCCGGTCATACAACCGTCAACAGGACTTGGGTAGTAGAGCAGGACACTCTATAGCGGCCTACGGGTCGCGAGGACATACCTCGACACGCGGCGACGGTCCGCAAACGGACTCCACCGGAGGTACGTCACAGTGTGACCCAACATAGAGGCGCCGCACACCCTCTTTGCTTCACAGACGAAGTAATGGAGCATCAATTCCCAGACGGGTTCAAACCCATGAATATTGAATCATACGATGGAACAACGGATCCCACGCTATGGATCGAGGACTTCCTCCTCCATATCCAGATGGCCCGTGGGGACGACCTTCATGCCATCAAATACCTACCACTAAAACTCAAAGGACCAGCTCGGTACTGGTTAAACAGCAGTCTGCCAGAAAATTCTATTGGCAGCTGGGAAGATTTCGAGGACGCCTTTCACGACGCCTTCCAAGGAACATATGTCCGGCCACCGGACGCCGATGAGTTAAGTCACATTGTCAGCAGCCCGGAGAGTCAGACAGGCAGCTCTAGACTAGGTTCTTAGTTAAAAAGAACCAAATCGTCGACTGTCCGGACGTGAAAGCCCTCGTGGCCTTTAAACACAGCGTCCGGGATGAATGGCTTGCACGCCACCTCGGTCAAGAAGGACCTAGATCCATGACAACCCTTACCGCTCTAATAACCCGCTTTTGCATAGGAGAGGATAGCTGGCTCACTCGTAGAAGCAATAGCGCCAGTGTCTCGGGCACTTCCGAAATCCGAGACGGCAATGGCAAGCCACGACGAAGCAAACACAACAGTCGCAATGATAATGAAAGATCACGCGACATAGCGGTCAACGCCGGATTAGCAATCCCAAGCCCGGTCAACGGAAAAATCCATTCAAGGCGAACAGAGACGGACCATCCAACCTAGACAGAATACTAGACCGACCCTGCCAGATTCAAGGCCACCCCAATAAACCAGCTAATCATACCAACAGAAACTGTTGGGTCCTCAAGCAGGCCGACAAGCTCAACGCTGAACACAAGGGAAGGGGGCCGCCAGGCAATAGGAACGACGGAACGGTTCACCAGCCAAATGCCGGGGGGCAAAAGCAATTTCCCCCCGAAGATCGATCAAATCCGGAGTAGAAATAGCAGTTCGGCTTCCGTTGCCCATCTCATATACCCGTTAAAACTATATCGCGCATACATAACTACGCACTTAAAATACCACGGGCATTGGTGGAAGCATAATACGGACAAGTCTACAAGCACTCCGGTGACATTTTTATCTACTTTCCTTTTTCTTTCTTCATTACCTCTTAAAAACAGGTGGCGCAAAGGAGAAACATCTAAGACCAACTCTATCGGAGTTCGGATCCGTAAACTCAGCGACGGGGCTACTTCCCTCAAGGATTTCCCCTCGCCGAGGACAGGCGGCGCAAACGTGTGATAGGAGGTCCAAAATAACTTTTTGTAGACCGCACTCTTTTTCGAGCCTGTAACATGCCTTTTTTCCTCTGCCTTCGACCCAGGGCATATCAAATAGCCGGGGTCGTGGCCTTTATATATATATCAAGTAATTTTTGGCATATCGCTCAGGTCCCAGTTCTCATTACCCGAATTAATCATCTGCATCTTTCCGCAAATGAATACGCCTCCTATGGTTGTTTCACAAGATATACCCCGGCTTAAACTTGCCAGGGGCTCGGTACGGGAACAATTGAGTTGCCAACAAAGTCCGAATAGCTTTTACAACATACTTCGGCGTCACGAGTTTGTCCTTATATGCTTCAGCTCCGAATCATGTCTTGGGTCAATAGTTGGGTTGCCCGGCTCCTGTGCTTGCTATCCTACGTTCCGCTCTATCGGCTAGGGTAGTAAAGGGAGAACTACTACGATTGTGCTTCCGGTTCACCTGGCTCGGCACCTCAGTAGAGAAAGCCGAAAACTAACTGTCATGATGATGCGAGAGCTGGTCAACCACTCAATGACTTATCGGAATCTCTAGTGATTCCTCTGTGTCACATGAAGGACCTCTTTTCGGTCAAATATGTACACGCATCATGTGAATAAGCCGCATACATACCAGGGGCTATGTCGTAGACCCACCATAAAACTCCTATGGCTAAGTGAAAGTGTTAACGCTCTATAGTCTGGTTGTCGGGTTTGCCGTATTGACACATCCTTCACGGACCAAGACGTTGGGTCAAGAGTGATCAAATGCTTTTCCGAACACCCCCGTACTTCCTACGAGGGGGCTGAAGCCGACGACTGGAAATCTTCCAGATTATATTAAAACGGTCGCACGGGAGGAACACAAACTTTCGAGCAATATATAAAAACATATTAACTATAAAATTGTCTCGTACAATTCTCATACACCTCACTCGAACATTATGTATTTCGAGCACTGACCCTCTATCAAGCGGGCGGCCACTAGGACGTCTTCAAAATAATGCTCCAGTTCATGGTGGTCCTTGCCCTTGGGTGGATTCTCTCCCCCGCAACATCGATGGCCTTCATCTTCCCCCAGAATGTCTTAACTCGGGCAAAGGCCATCCGTGCTACCTCGATGCACACCGACTGCTTCACAGCGTCGATACGTGGCATAGTGTGAACAAGCCGTTGCACCAAGCCGAAGTAACTATTCGGAACAGGCTCAGTTGGCCATAACCGGGTTACGACGTTCTTCATGGAAGCGTTGGATATCCTATGAAGCTCGACCCATTGGGACATATGCTCATTTAGCAACAGGGGGCGCTTCGACGGGCTGAATTGTGACCAGAAAAGCTTCTCCGTTGCATACCCCTCTCGCGCCTGGTAAAACTGCGCCACATCGGAAGAACTCTTCGGCAAGTATAAAAACTCGTCCGAAGAACTCCACAATTGGTTAAGCTGAGCATAGTTCGGATCGCCGAACTTAGTATGTAGCAAAAATGGCTCACCAGCCGCAATCTCCCTAGCTTGCCGGATCTCCTCATGGGCGGCTCTGGATTCAGACTGCACTTCACTCGCCTCTCATAAGGCCTTGTCAACTTCAGTCGTTTTGGCTTCATTCTCCTTCTCAAGGAGTTCACAGCGGGTAGCAACATTTTTTAGTTCGAGTGCCATCGTGGATATCTTCTCCTCGTCTTGATGCCGAGCAGCTCGTTCGGCTTTTAACTCAGCCGATGCCTTTTCGGCAGCCGCATTACTACACCAGGCCTGCTCCTTGGCCTGGGCTAGTTCTGCCCGAAGAATTTCAACAGTGACAGCACCATCTGCAGCCATGCATATTACAGTATATGACTTTTAGCATCATGCTTATATCACAACAATGTATGTGAAGGGACTGCCCTGAATACATACCTTGCGATTCGTCAAGACGCATATTGATTAACGCAATGTCATCCCTGGCCACATCAAGCTTCCGTTGCCGCTCGGCAACATCCGTAGTCTGGGAAGTAGTTAGGGGGAAGCAACCTGTGTTCAAGTTAATCATATTAGTCCTTTGAATATTTCTTCTTGATCCTCCGTTTGCCTTCCATGGGAAGTCAACCCGAGTCTCAGGGGCTACTATCTATACACAGGTGCATTTTGCGAATATAATACAATTGCAAATATTACACTACAAACCTCGAAGCCTCTCAGTAGGCTCGCAAAGGCATCATTCAATCCCCTCTTCGCGGACAGGACCTTTTCAACCAGCCCATCAGGGTATGATACGTCTCCGTCGTATCTACTTTTCCAAACAGTTTTGCCCTTGTTTTGGACTGTAACTTGCATGATTTGAATGGAACTAACCCGGAATGACGCTATTTTCAGCAGAATTGCCATGGTATTATTTATGTGCAGAAACAAAAGTTCTCGGAATGACCTGAAACTTCATGGAACATCTTTTCGGAAATAATAAAAAAATCCTTGCAGAAGATGAAGACCAGGGGGCCCACATCCTAGCCACGAGGGTGGGGGCGCGCTTGCCCCCCTAGGGCGCGCCCCCCTACCTCATGGGCCCCCTGGAGCTCCTCCAACCTCGACTCCAACTCTATATATTTGCTTTCGGGGAAAAAATAAAAGAGAAGGATTCATCGTGTTTTACGATACGGAGCCGCCGCCAAGCCCTAAAACCTCTCGGGAGGGCTGATCTGGAGTCCGTTTGGGGCTCCGGAGAGGGGAATCCGTCGCCATCATCATCATCAACCTTCCTCCATCACCAATTTCATGATGCTCACCGCCGTGCGTGAGTAATTCCATCGTAGGCTTGCTGGACGGTGATGGGTTGGATGAGATCCATCATGTAATCGAGTTAGTTTTGTTAGGGTTTGATCCCTAGTATCCACTATGTTCTGAGGTTGATGTTGCTATGACTTTGCTATGCTTAATGCTTGTCACTAGGGCCCGAGTGCCATGATTTCAGATCTGAACCTATTATGTTTTCATCAATATATGAGAGTTCTTGATCCTATCTTGCAAGTCTATAGTCACCTATTATGTGTTATGATCCGTTAACCCCGAAGTGACAATAATCGGGATACTTACCGGTGATGACCGTAGTTTGAGGAGTTCATGTATTCACTATGTGTTAATGCTTTGGTTCGGTACTCTATTAAAAGGAGGCCTTAATATCCCTTAGTTTCCATTAGGACCCCGCTGCCACGGGAGGGTAGGACAAAAGATGTCATGCAAGTTGTTTTCCATAAGCACGTATGACTATATTCGGAATACATGCCTACATTACATTGATGAATTGGAGCTAGTTCTGTGTCACCCTAGGTTATGACTGTTACATGATGAACCGCATCCGGCATAATTCTCTATCACTGATCCATTGCCTACGAGCTTTCCATATATTGTTCTTCGCTTATTTACTTTTCCGTTGCTATTTCTATCATCACTACAAAATGCCAAAAACATTACTTTTGCTATCATTACCTTTTGCTACCGTTACCACTACTATCATATTACTTTGCTACTAAATACTTTGCTGCAGATATCAAGTTTCCAGGTGTGGTTGAATTGACAACTCAGCTGCTAATACTTGAGAATATTCATTTGGCTCCCGTTGTGTCGAATCAATAAATTTGGGTTGAATACTCTACCCTCAAAAACTGTTGCGATCCCCTACACTTGTGGGTTATCAAGACTATTTTCTGGTGCCGTTGCCGAGGAGTGAAGCGCCTTTGGTAGGTGGAATTTGGTAAGGAAAAATTTATATAGTGTGCTGAAATTTATTGTCACTTGTTACTATGGAAAGTAATCCTCTGAGGGGCTTGTTCGGGGTATCTTCACCCCGACCAGTAGAGCAAAGAGTTGCTCCTCAACCTACTGAACCTACAGAAAATGAAAATGTCTGCTTTGAAATTCCTTCGGGTATGATAGAAAAACTGCTAGCTAATCCTTTTGCAGGAGACGGAACAGTGCATCCTGATGAGCACCTAATATATGTGGATGAAGTTTGTTGATTATTTAAGCTTGCAGGTGTACTCAGAGATGTTATTAAGAAGAAGGTCTTTCCTTTATCTTTGAAGGAAGATGCATTGACATGGTATAGGCTATGTGATGATACGGGGTCATGGAACTACAAACGATTGAAATTGGAATTTCATCAGAAGTTTTATCCTATGCATCTTGTTCATCGTGATCGCAATTATATATATAATCTTTGGCCTCGTGAAGGAGAAAGCAACCCTCAAGCTTGGGGGAGGCTTAAATCAATGTTATATTCATGCCCCAATCATGAGCTCTTAAGAGAAATGATTATTCAAAATTTATGTGCTCGACTTTCTAATAACAACCGCACCATGCTCGATACTTCTTGTGCTGGCTCTTTTATGACGAAGACTATTTTATGGCGCCGTTGCCGGGGAGCATAGCTCTATTCTTTGAGTCACTTGGGATTTATATCTGCTTATCATTATGAAGAACTTGAGAGATCCAAAAACCAAGATTTATCCCTCAACTACGAGGGGAGGTAAGGAACTGCCATCTAGCTCTGCACTTGATTCACCTTCTGTTTTGAGTAAGCTTGCGACACCTAAACCTGCTTCTGCTATTCGTTCTAATATGTCGCATGTTATTGATGATGCCACTTCTGCTATGCATGATACTTATGATGAAACTACTTCTATGCTTGATACTACTATGCCACTTGGTGAAGTTCTTGATGAACAACTTGCTAGGGTTAGAGAGAGTGAAAATATTGAATCTGATAATAATGATGAAAGTGATGATGAAGACTCTCCCTCTAATGAATATGAATCACCTGTTATTCCTGAGGGTTATGTTTTTGAAAAAGAAGCTGCTTTAGCTATGTTAGCTTGCAAAGATAGATACGAACTCAAGAGGTTATTAGCTAAATGGAAGCAACAGTCTCTTAATGCTAGAATGAAACCTGACCCTGCTTTTCCTACTTCACCTATCTGTGTTACTGGTAAGGATTATGAATTCTCTATTGATCCTGATATAATTACTTTGGTTGAATCTGATCCTTTTCATGGCTATGAATCTGAAACTTTTGTGGCACATCTTACTAAATTAAATGATATAGCCACCCTGTTCACTAATGATGAGAGAACTCGTTACTTTTATATCCTTAAAATGTTTCCGTTCTCATTAAAGGGTGATGCTAAGATATGGTTTAATTCTCTTGATCCTGGTTGTGTGCGTAGTCCACAGGATATGATTTATTACTTCTCTGCTAAATATTTCCTTGCTCATAAGAAACAAGCTCCCTTAAGGGATATATATATATATAATTTTATTAAAATTGAAGAAGAGAGTCTCCCACAATCTTGGGGGAGGATTCTCAAGTTACTTAATGCTTTGCCTGATCATCCTCTTCAGAAAAATGAAATACTTGATATCTTTTATAATGGACTAACCGATGCTTCCAGAGATTACCTGGATAGTTGTGTTGGTTCTGTTTTCAAGGAAAGAACACCGGATGAAGCTGAAATTCAATTGAATAATATGTTGACAAATGAAAATAATTGGGCACTTCCTGAAACTATTCCTAATCCAACTCCGAAGAAAAGAGGTGTTCTATTTCTCAGTCCTAAAGATATGCAAGAGGCAAAGAAATCTATGAAAGAAAAAGGTATTAAAGCTGAAGATGTTAAGAATTTACCTCCTATTGAAGAAATACACGGTCTTAACCTACCGCCTGTTGAAGAAACATATGATATTAATCCATTACCTATTGAAGAAATTCATGGTCTTGATAACCCGACACAGGTAGTAAAGGTAAATTCTCTCGATAGATATGATAAAGCTGAAATCCCATTTACTAAGTTTGCTAGCCCATGCTTAGATGAGTTTGATAAGTTTATGGTTAAGCAAGAAGATTTCAATGCTTATTTTGGTAGACAATTGAAATACAATTCAAATATGCTTGAACACTTGGGTGATTATATGGCTAATGTTAAAGGTGAACTTAAACTTATTAGTAAACATGCTTCTATGGTTACCACTCAAGTAGAACAAGTACTTAAAGCTCAAAATGATTTGCTCAATGAATTGAATAGTAAGAATAATGATTATGTTATTAGAATGGCTACTAGAACTGGTAGAATGACTCAGGAACCTCTGTATCCTAAAGGCCATCCTAAGAGAATTGAGCAAGATTCTCAGAGAAATAATATAGATGCACCTAGTCCTTCTAAAAGGAAGAAAAAGAAAAATGATAGGACTTTGCATGCTTCTAGTGAACCTATTGCCCAACCACCTGAGAATCCAAATGATATTTCTATTTCCGATGCTGAAACACAATCTGGTAATGAACCAGAAACTAGTGATAATGGTAATGCTAATGTTCATGATGATGCTCAACCTAGTAATGATAATGACATAGAAATTGAACCTGCTGTTGATCTTGATAACCCACAATCATAGAATCAACGTTATGATAAGAAAGACTTTGTTGCTAGGAAACATGGTAAAGATCGAGAACCATGGGTTCAGAAACCCATGCCTTTTCCTCCCAAACCATCCAAGAAAAAGGATGATGAGGATTTTGAGCGCTTTGTTGAAATGATTAGACCTATCTTTTTGCGTATGCGATTAACTCATATGCTTAAAATGAATCCTTATGCTAAGTATATGAAAGAAATTGTTACAAATAAGAGAAAGATACCAGAAGCTGAAATTTCCACCATGCTTGCTAATTATACTTTTAAGGGTGGAATACCAAAGAAACTTGGAGATCCAGGAGTACCCACTATACCATGCTCCATAAAAATAAACTATGTTAAAACTGCTTTATGTGATCTTGGAGCCGGTGTTAGTGTCATGCCTCTCTCTTTATATCGTAGACTTGATTTGAATAAGTTGACACCTACTGAAATATCTTTGCAAATGGCTGATAAATCAACAGCTATACCTGTCGGTATTTGTGAGGATGTGCCTGTTGTAGTTGCAAACGTTACTATTTTAACGGACTTTGTTATTCTTGATATTCCCGAGGACGATAGTATGTCTATTATTCTTGGAAGACCCTTTTTGAATACTGTAGGGGCTGTTATTGATTGCACTAAAGGCAATGTCACTTTTCATGTTAATGGTAATCAGCATACGGTACACTTTCCGAGGAAAAAACCTCAAGTTCATAGTATCAACTCTATTGGAAAAATTCCATCGATTATATTTGGAGGTTTTGAATTTCCTCTTCCTACTGTCAAGAAGAAATATGATATTCTTTTTATTGGGGATATGCATATCCCCGTTGAGGTAACATAATGTTATTCGAAATTTCTCTGGTTCCATGTTATTCGGAATGAGTTCGTTAAAAAGACTTGATCAACCTTGTTAGTGGATTCCTTTTGATAAGCATGAGATGGATGAAACTAGAAGGCACAACCTTCTCTACCCTCCTTTTACTTTCCGTTATTTATATTAAATAAAATAAAAATAGTATTTTTCGCTCTGTTATCTGAATTATTCATGCAAAATAAAAATACCCCGAAAATAAAAGTTATCCAAATGCCCTGAAATTTAAATATTACTTTTTCTGGAATATTTGAGAATATTTGGCACTGAGAACACAGCAGGAGGGGCATCCACCTAGCCACGAGGGTGGAGTGCGCGCCCTGCCCCCCTAGACGCGCCCCCTGCCTCGTGGGCCATGGTGGCCCTCCTCCACTTATTCCTGCACCCACACACTCCTTCCTCCCACAAACACGAATATCCAACTCAAGCACGAGTTCAAGCTCATTTTGCTGCCATTTTCGATCTCCTTGCTCAAAGCACCTCTCACAAAACTGCTTGGGGAGATTGCTCCTTGGTATGTGACTCCTCCATTGGTCCAATTAGTTTTTGTTCTAGTGCTTTATTCATTGCAAATTTGTGCTGCCTAGGTGACCCTGTTCTTGAGCTTGCATGTCAAATTTATATGGTCAAAAGTAGTTCTAATGCATGATATAGGCTCTAGGCACTTGTAGGAGTAGTTGTATTAATATTGTTGAGTTTGGTTTACTTTTATTTTGAAGTTACTAAAAATTTCAGAAATTTTTCAGAGGAAGAAATATGCTTAGGAAAATGTAGCAAGGTGGTTATTCAAGGAAGAAATGACCCAGGCTTGCAATGCGTGATGCTGATGAAGAACCACCAAGAGATGCTCTAGTGCGTCCTTGTGAATGGCCTTCGGAAAACTTTATGGATCGAGCGGGAATTAAGGAAGAATTCAACACATATTTGTGTAACGCTAATCTTGTGAGCTTCGAGGAAGAAAAGTGCAGCCAATATCACTATCTCACTAGTTCCTTTGTGAGGAGGTTTGAATTTTCATCTTCACGTAATTCTCCAACTGTCCTGTTTAATCTTTATGAAAATTCTTACACTATGGACTTAGAGGATTTTACCACTTCTTGCAAACTTCCACAATGGGGTAGTGTTACGGAACCTCACAAATCTGAATTTAGAGATTTTCTCGCTAGTATAACTGTGGGGGAATCTAGAGATATAACACAAGCTGCAATAGGGAGCATTCACTTTCCTGCTATACATTATTTTGCTCTCTACATAGGTAGATGCATTGATGGTAAAGATGAGGCATGTCACATGTGTGTGCCTGACCTCAGTATTCTTAGGTGTGCTGTGTTAGGAGATAAATCTTATAATTTGGGGGCCATTGTTGCACGTAGGTTGCATCTTAATAGATTTAATGGAGATTTCTTTGGTGGAATTTATGGAACCCACATAGCTAATTTTCTTGGTATAGCCATACGTGAAGATGATGTTGAGTTGGCCCCTGCTTATTTGGATTATGATGCTATATGGTTCACCACCAGTTTGTTGAGAGGAATGAATCACTTCTCCAGTATCGCTTAATCTTCGACGGACGTCGTGTTGTCCGTATTACTCTCCCTGCTCCTGCCTTCTTTGATTATCAGGCCAAAGGAAGATATGTTATTACTAGAGAGGAGGCAGATGAGTACGAGAGGAGGGCGGAGGCCACTCGTCGCCACGCTGCAGCTCAGGAGGCGATAGCTGCTGCATCGCAGTATGACCCCAACTATTATTATGGATATCCGCCAGGCTAACTGTGGCCATAGATCAACTTAGGCCAAAAGCCTAAGCTTGGGGGAGTACGTATTTCTCACCGACATTATATTCATGTTCACACACTCATTTCTAGATGTCGGTGTTCATACTTTTTCATTGTATCATCCATGCTAGTTTATTTTCCTTTTTATGCTTTCTTCTTGTGTGTTTAATAAACCTTAATAAAAAACAAAAAAAATAGTTGTAGCTTTTAATTAGTTTACTTTCCATGCTTGTAGTAGTGATTAAAAAGAAAACCCAAAAAGATTTCCTGTTCTTCTTTCGCTTGTTGGGAGCTTTCCCGTGTAAATAGTTTTATTTCTCTTCTTTTCTTTGGGGTCGATGGGAGAAGACCATAATTAAATTGTTGAAGTGGCTCTTATATGCATTATTGTTGATCTGACAAAGAGCCCATATCACCTTGTCTTCTCCTGTTTATTGAATGCTTGCAAATTCTAGCTTAGTCCAATGCACGTGCACTCTTAATATTATTCACATCATTCGGTCGTGCAAGTGAAAGGCAATTATGACGATATATGATGGACTGACTGAGATGAGAAAAGCTGGTATGAACTCGACCTCTCTTGTTTTTGTAAATATGATTAGTTCATCGTTCCTGATTCAGCCTATTATGAATAAACATGTTTGCAATGACAACTAGAGATCATAGTTTCTTGTGCCATGCTTGATTAGCTGGGAGCTTATAATGGTTTACCTTGTGTGCCAACATGCTATTAAAATGGTTGTGATGTGGTATGATAGGGTGGTATCCTCCTCTGAATGATTTAAGTGACTTGACTTGGCGCATGTTCACGCATGTAGTTGAAACCAAAATCAACATAGCCTTCACGATATTTATGTTCATGGTGGATTATATCCTACTCATGCTTGCATTCGGTGATGATTAATTTTAATGCATGTTCATGACTGTTGTCGCTCTCTAGTTGGTCGCGTCCTAGTCTTTTGCGAGCCTTCACCTGTACTAAGCGGGAATACTGCTTTGTGCATCCAACTCCATAAACCCCAAAGTTATTCCATATGAGTCCACCATACCTACCTATATACGGTATCTACCTGCCGTTCCAAGTAAATTTGTATGTGCCAAACTCTAAACCTTCAAATAAATATCCTGTTTTGTATGCTCGAATAGCTCATGTATCAACTAGGGATGTCTGTATCTTCCATGTTAGGCGGGTTATTCTCAAGAGGAGTGGACTCCGCTCCTCACTCACGAGAAAGTGGCTGGTCACCGGGATGCCCAGTCCCATGCTTTATGCAAATCAAATCAAAATAATTACAAACAAAACTCCCCCTGGGACTCTTGTTAGTTTTAGGCACTCGTTGTTTCGAGCAAGACATGGATTGATGCTTGTTGGTGGAAGGGGAGTATTGTTGGTGGAAGGGGGAGTATAAACTTTATCATTTTGTTTGGGAACCGCCTATAATGTGTGTAGCAAGGAAGATATCTCCATCTCTTGGTTGTTATGTTGACAATGAAAGTATACCGCTCAAAATATTATTCATCTCTTTTTCAAAACCGAGCTCTGGCACCTCTACAAATCCCTGCTTCTGTCTACGAAGGGCCTATCTATTTACTTTCATGTTGAGTCATCATATTCTTATTAAAAAGCACCAGTTGGAGAGCACCGATGTCATTTGCATTAATTACTGTTAGTTTACATTGAGTATGACTTGACTGGATCTCTTTTACCATGAATTAAAATGTCTAGTTAGTCCTTGATCTTTAAAGGTGCTCTGCATTTATGTTTTGCGGTCTCAGAAAGGGTTGGCGAGATACCATCTTGTTATATCATATTATGACTGTTTTGAGAAAGTGTTGTCATCCGAGATTTATTATTATTGCTCGCTAGTTGATTATGCCATTGATATGAGTAAACTTGAGACCTAAGCGTTATTGTGAATGTGGTTAGTCATAATCTTTGCTGAAAACTTGAATGCTGGCTTTACATATTTACAACAACAAGAGCAAACAGAGTTTGTAAAAGTTTTCTTTATCACTTTCAGTTTATCAACTTAACTGCTTGAGGACAAGCAAGGGTTTAAGCTTGGGGGAGTTGATACGTCTCCATCTTATCTAATTTTCCAAACACTTTTGCCGTTGTTTTGGACTCTAACTTGCATGATTTGAATGGAACTAACCCGGACGGATGCTGTTTTCAGCAGAATTACCATGGTGTTATTTATGTGCAGAAACAAAAGTTCTCAGGATGACCTGAAACTTCACAGAACAACTTTTTGGAAATAATAAAAAATCCTTGCAAAAGATGAAGGCCAGGGGGCCCACCACCTGTCCACGAGGGTGGGGGCACGCCCCCTACCTCGTGGGCCCCCTGGAGCTCCTCCGACCTCAACTCCAACTCTATATATTTGGTTTCGGGGAGAAAAAAATCAGAGAGAAGAATTCATCGCGTTTTATGATACGGAGCCGCCGCCAAGCCCTAAAACCTCTCGGGAAGGCTGATCTGGAGTCTGTTCGGGGCTCCACAGAGGGGAATACGTCGCCATCGTCATCATCAACCATCCTCCATCACCAATTTCATGATGCTCACCGCCATGTGTGAGTAATTCCACCGTAGGCTTGCTGGACGGTGATGGGTTGGATGGGATCTATCACGTAATCGAGTTAGTTTTGTTAGGGTTTGATCCCTAGTATCCACTATGTTCTGAGATTGATGTTGCTATGACTTTGCTATGCTTAATGCTTGCCACTAGGGCCCGAGTGCCATGATTTCAGATCTGAACCTATTATGTTTTCATCAATATATGAGAGTTCTTGATCCTATCTTGCAAGTCTATAGTCACCTATTATGTGTTATGATCCGTTAACCCCGAAGTGACAATAATCGGGATACTTACCGGTGATGACCGTAGTTTGAGGAGTTCATGTATTCACTATGTGTTAATGTTTTGTTTCGGTACTCTATTAAAAGGAGGCCTTAATATCCCATAGTTTCCGTTAGGACCCCGCTGCCATGGGAGGGTAGGACAAAAGATGTTATGCAAGTTCTTTTCCATAAGCATGTATGACTATATTCGGAATACATGCCTACATTACATTGATGAACTGGAGCTAGTTCTATGTCACCCTAGGTTATGATTGTTACATGATGAACCACATCCAGCATAATTCTCCATCACCGATCCATTTCCTACGAGCATTCCATATATTGTTCTTCGCTTATTTACTTTTCCATTGCTATTGCTATCATCACTACAAAATACCAAAAACATTACTTTTGGTATCATTACCTTTTGCTACCGTTACCACTACTATCATATTACTTTGCTACTGAATACTTTGCTACGGATATTAAGTTGAATTGACAACTCAGCTGCTAATACTTGAGAATATTCTTTGGCTCCCCTTGTGTCGAATCAATAAATTTGGGTTGAATACTCTATCCTCGAAAACTGTTGCGATCCCCTATACTTGTGGGTTATCAAGGCTATGTTGATTTTGTTTCAACTACATGCGTGAACATGTGCCAAGTCAAGCCACTCGAATCATTCAAAGGAGGATGCCACCCTATCATACCACATCACAACCATTTTAATAGCATGTTGCATGCAAGGTAAACCATTATAAACTTCTAGAAAATTATGCATGACATAAGCAACTATAATCTCTAATTGTCATTGCAAACATGTTTCATTCATAATAGGCTGAATCAGGAACGATGGACTAATCACATTTACAAAAACAAGAGAGGTCGAGTTCATACCAGCTTTTCTCATCTCAATCAGTTCATCATATATCGTCATTATTGCCTTTCACTTGCACGACCGAATAGTGTGGATAATAATAATAGTGCACGTGCATTGGACTAAGCTGGAATCTGCAAGCATTCAATTCAAGGGAGAAGACAAGGTAATATGGGCTCTTTGTTAGATCAACAATAATGCATATAAGATCCGCTCAACAATTTCGTTAAGGTCTTCTCCTCTCAACCCCCAAGGAAAAAGAAAAGAAACAAAACTATTTACACGGGAAAGCTCCCAACATGCAAAAGAAGAACGAGAAATCCTTTTGGGTTTTCTTTTAATTACTACTACTAGAGGCATGAAAAGTAAACTAGCTAAAAGCTACAACTATTTTTTTTTGATTTTTCTTAAGGTTTTTCCAAAACACAAGAAGAGAGCTTAAAAAGAAAATAAACTAGCATGGATGATAAATGAAAAAGTATGAGCACCGACAATTGGCATGAGTGTGTGAACATGAATGTAATGTCGGTGAGGAATACGTACTCCCCCAAGCTTAGGCTTTTTGCCTAAGTTGGTCTATGCCCATGGATCAAAGTTGTACCTGGGATCGTATTGAGATGCAGCGGCAATTGCCTGATGAGCTGCAGCTTGGAGGCGAGCTGCCTCCTTCTTCCTCTCATACTCGTTCGCCTCCTCCCTGGTTATAACATATCTTCCTTTTGCCAAAAAGTCAAAGAAAGTAGGAGCAGGGAGAGGGACGTGGTAGGTGCGTCGTGTGTCAAAGATTAGTCGGTACTGGAGGAACTTATCATTCCTCTCAACAAACTGATGACGAACCATGGCATTATAATCTAAATAAGCAGGAGGCAACTCAATATCATCTTCGTGTATGGGTATCTCAAGAAAATCAGCTAAACAGGTTGCATAAATTCCACCAAAGAAATCTCCATCAATACTATTATTATGCAACCTAAGTGCAACAATGGCCCCCAAGTTATATTGTCTATCTGCTAATACAGCACTCTTGAGAACACTAAGATCAGGAACACACATGTGACATGCCTCATCCTTACCGTTAATGCATCTACCTATGAAGAGAGCAAAACAATGTATGGCAGGAAAATGAATGCTCCCTATGGTAGCTTGCGTGATTTACCTAGATTCCCCCACAGTTATACTAGCAAGAAAGTCTTTATATTAAGATTTGTGAGGTACACTAACATTACCCCACTGTGGGAGTTTACCAGCAGTATTAAAATCTTCTAAGTCCATGGTATAAGATTTATCATAAAGATAAAATAGGACAATTTGAGAATTGTGTGATGATGTAAATTTAAACCTTCTCACTAATGAATCACATACCAAAGAACAATCCCCCAAAGCAGTTTTGTGAATGGAGTTTTGAGCAAGGAGATCGAAAATGGCAGCAAGATGAGCTAGAACTCGGGTTTGAGCTGGCTAGGGATTTTTTCTGGAGCAAGATGAAGTGTGTGGGTGCAAGGATAAGTGGAGGGGACCCACGTGGGGTCCATGAGGCAGGGGGGCGCGCCCAGGGGGAGGGCGAGCCCTCCACCCTCGTGGGCACGAGGCTGCTCCCCCTGCTGTGTTCTTAGTGCCTAAAATTCTCAAATATTCTAGAAAAAAACCATATTTCATTATCAGGGCATTTGGAGAACTTTTATTTTCAGCGTATTTTTTATTGCATGGATAATTCAGGAAATAGACAGAAAATACTATTTTTGCTTTATTTAATATAAATAACAGAAAGTAAAAAGAGGGTACAGAAGGTTGTGCTTTATAACTTCATCCATATCATGCTCATCAAAAGGAATCCACAAACAAGGTTGATCAAGTCTTGTTAACAAACTCATTTCGAATAACATGAAACCGGAGAATTTTCGAATAACACTAGGTTACCTCAACGGGGATATGCACATCCCCAACAATAAGAATATCATATTTCTTCTTGACAGTAGGAAGAGGAAATTCAAAACCTCCAATAGTAATTGTTAAATTTTTTCCAATAGAATTAATATTGTGGACTTGAGGTTGTTTCCTCGGAAAGTGTCCTCATTACCATTAACATGAAAAGTGACATTGCCTTTGTTGCTCATTACCATTAACATGAAAAGTGACTCCGCTCCTCACTCACGAGAAAAGTGGCTGGTCACCGGGATGCCCAGTCCCATGCTTTATGCAAACTAAATCAAAATAATTGCAAACAAAACTCCCCCTGGGACTCTTGTTAGTTGGAGGCACTCGTTGTTTCGAGCAAGCCATGGATTGATGCTTGTTGGTGGAGGGGGAGTATAAACTTTACCATTCTGTTTGGGAACCGCCTATAATGTGTGTAGCATGGAATATATCGCCATCTCTTGGTTGTTATGTTGACAATGAAAGTATACCACTCAAAATATAATTCACCTCTATTTCAAAACCGAGCTCTGGCACCTCTACAAATCCCTGCTTCCCTCTGCGAAGGGCCTATCTATTTACTTTCATGTTGAGTCATCATCCTCTTATTAAAAAGCACAAGCTGGAGAGCACCGCTGTGATTTGCATTCATTACTGTTAGTTTACATTGAGTATGACTTGACCGTATCTCTTTTACCATGAATTACAATGTCTAGTGAAAGTGCGTTATATCGACTAGAGGGGGGTGAATAGGCGATTTTTATGAATTCTTCACTGAGGAATTTGCAGGTGAGGAAATTCCTTAGCTAAGAACTACTAGCAGTGGAATAAGTACTCAAAAGTAAACATAACAGAACACAAGCATAGTCATCATGATGAAATGAAGACAAGCACAGAGTACAAGAAACGTATGCACAGGATAACACAGGATGAAGACAAACAGACTGAAGAAATTGAACTGAGGAATTTGAGAAAGTCTTCAGTCAATGTCTTCAAGCACAGATATGAACAAGCACTCAACACAGTTATGAGGAAATGAAAGAGTTGAGGAAATAGAACTAGTGAGCTTGGTGAAGACAATGATTTGGTAGACCAGTTCCAACTGTTGTCTCAGTTGTACGTCTGGTTGGAGCGGCTAGGTATTTAAACCTGAGGACACCCAGTCCCGGACACATAGTCCTCACCATATTCTCCTTGAGCTAAGGTCACACAGACCTCGCCCAATCACTCGTGGTAAGTCTTCAGGTGACTTCCGAACCTTCACAAACTTGGTCACTCGGCGATCCAGAATTCCTCTTGGATGCTCTAAACCTTGACGCCTAACCGTTTGGAAGAAGCACAGTCTTCAAAGGTAACAAGCATCGGATCCATGCAGGATCAATCTCTTCAGTGATTCTCAATCACTTTGGGTTTGTAGGTGTTAGGGTTTGGGTTTTGGTTTTCCTCACTTGATGATTTTCGCTCAAATTCCTTGGAGGATGGGATGCTCCCAAATGACAAGTGTCAGTTTCTCTCAGAGCAGCCAACCAGCTAGTGGTTGTAGGGGGTGGCTATTTATAGCCTAGGGAGCAGCCTGACATGATAAGACATAAATGCCCTTCAATGATATGACCGTTAGGTGGGTAGATATTTTGGGACAGCTGGCGCATAGCACAACAACGCTCGGAATTTTGAGTAGCAAAATCCTCATGGCTATCATGCTCCTCACTATGTAGGCAATCTGCACTAGTGAATTCCTAACTCCTCAGTCAGAACAAATTCCTCAGAAAACTGAAGAACTTCGTCTTTGTCACTGAAGAATATGACTGAACTGTATGAGATTTCCAATGGCTTCACTCGAAGGGATTGATAGGTGTAGGATTTTGAGTTGAGCATCACTTGGAAATTTTTCCTTAGTATTTCCTTGACCCCCTTTAACAGTATGATGTTTCCTAAGACTGAAAGAGAAAATGAAACTGTAAAAACAAGAGTCTTCACGCTTCATGTTCCTCACATGAATACCTTGTCTTCAAGGTCACACCAATTTCTTCACTTTCAAAGTCTTCAAAAAGTCTTCAGAAATCCAAAGTCTTCAGTCAAAGAACTTCATTTTTAGGGGTCGACTTTCTCTATAAATATCAAACTCCTCATAGACTTATGGACCTGTGTACACTCACAAACACATTAGTCCCTTAACCTATAAGTCTTCAATACACCAAAATCACTAAGGGGCACTAGATGCACTTACAATCTCCCCCTTTTTGGTGATTGATGACAATATAGGTTAAGTTTTCAACGGGGATAAACATATGAAGTGTAAATACTGATATTGAGGAATTTGATTGCAAGATATAGGAGCACTCCCCCTGAAGATGTGCATGGTGAGGAATTTGCTTTTGAAGCATTGCACACTTGAAGAGTAGAATCATGGAGATCTCCCCCTATATATTGTAGTTCATACACGCATTTGACATATCATAGTGAAGAATTTGAAATGCATGATGAAATATGGTGACTGATGTAATTTAGCATGCGTGCATTAACATATATGAGGAATAAGCATGCAGAAAAAGCATCAAGAGTATCAGAGCACCATCGGGTTTAAGTTTACAACTCGATCCAATAAAGTTTCAGAAGAACAAGAGTTGTAACTTAGCAAAAAAACGCCCATAGAGACAGACCCGCTTGAAGACTAACTCAAAATTCTCCCCCTTTGTCATCAAATGACCAAAAGGATCAAAAATGAGGACTAACACCCCTGAAGAATATCAAGTTGATGAAGGAGCGCCAGCGTTGTTGGGGTCGTTTGTCATGGAAGGGCCTGTTGCAGTGTCGTCCAAGTCTTCATGCTCATCGGTGTCGCGCGATGAAGAATATGAGCTGGCCACCAAGGAAGGAACCTTGACCTTCTTGAATTTCTTTAGTGGAGGTGCAGACCAGTCAAAATCTTCCTTGAGACCCATGTTCTTGAGATCTTCACCATACAGATGTGACAGAATGGCCCAGGTGCGACCGAAAACTTCATGGAGGTAGTAGTGGTTTTTCTTCACTGTATTGTGTGTGGCAGTCATGTTGTGAAGAAGTGAACCAAACTGACACTTAACCCATTTGTGATTTCGATCCACCTTTTGGTGAAGACTAAGCAGAAGTTCACGGTCAGTCATCACGCGCAGAGCAGTGGCTTGAGGAGTGGACTTAGGTGCATTGGCAGAGTCATCATTGGTGGAATAAGATGCAGCTTTGCAAAACTGACCATCCAATGGACGAATGCCTTCATCAATTACAGCTGGTGCCTTGCCCTTTCCATCAATTGAGGAATGTGTCTGCTTGAGGACTTCAATTGGGGCCAAGTAGCTGAGGTGATTCTGGAAATCAGCTTTGTAGTTGAGTGAAGACCTTGTCCTGAGGAATCTCATGATCCAAGGTGCATAAGGCTTCAGCTCAAACGGAGATAGTGCAACATTGGCCATAGTCCTCATGAAGAAATCGTGATAATTGACAGGAATGCCATGAACGATATTGAATACCAGATTCTTCATGATGCCAACAATTTCCTCATCAGATGAGTCGTGGCCTTTGATAGGACTGATTGTCCTCGTAAGAATATGATAGACAGTTCTGGGCACGTACATCAATTCCTTCACGAGGAATTTGGTTCTTGGTGCTTGACCTGGCTTCAAAGGTTTCATCATCACCTGCATGTAATGATGTGTGAGCTCAGGTTCACTATAGATGCAGCGAGCTTCTTCAAGGGGAGGACTGAGTGGTAGAGCACGAAGCAATTCAGAGGCTGGTGCAGTGTAGTGAGTGTTTTGAGACATCCAGTCCAGCACCCATGAATTCACATCTTTAGAATCTCTTGTGATGTGCAGCGTCGCATAAAATTGAAGAATGAGTTCTTGATTCCAATCACAGATGTCAGTGCAGAAATTTAATAGTCCAACGTCGTGAAGAACACTCAGGACTGGCACGAAGCACGACAGAGATTCCATATCCACGTGAGGAATGTGCTCATGGTAGAAGAATTTGTCTTTGTTGAACAGCACCGAGGAATAGAAATTAGCCTGGCTGGCAGTCCAGAAACGCCTCTTCCTAATGCGAGCAGAGTCATAGGGGTTGTAGTCTGTGAAGAATACGTGCTCGCCGAAGAACTCATTAGCCTTGAATTTTTGCTTCCTAGAGAATGGATCCTTTGGCTTGGGTAGAGGAGTGTTAGTGAGTTGTATCACAACCTCAGGAATCGCAATCTCAGGTTCTTCAGGCTGAGGAATTTCTGGTTCCTCTTCAGTGGCAGTCTGCGTCTTCAAATGTTTAGCAGCAACAGTTTCTTCAACCCTAGTGGTTGGAATTTCTTCACGTACAAATGAAGTGGGGTGAGTTTCTTCAGAGCCCATTTGAACAGTTTGTGCGGGGGACTGAGGTATTTGCTGTAAAGGTGTGAACATTGGAGAGTTGGGATGCTGACTTTCCCAGAATTCATCATTCATCACTGGTGTGGAGCAGCCAACATCCACATCTTCATCTTCCATTTCTTCAACTCCAGCCTCTTTAGCAGTGAACTGAGGCATAGGCGAGGAAATAACTGGTGTTGAAGGGATTTGATCCGCTTCAATTTCTTCATCCATCTGCTCTGACGAAGCAGTAGAAGGATTTTCCTCATCAGATCCGCTAGGGATCACATATTCTTCATCAAAAGGAACAAGGTCCTTTGATGGCATGGTAGAGATCGGAACAACATCAATGGGATTTTCGAACGAACTTGTCATAGATTTCATTTTCTTCGGAGTTGAAGAATCTGAAGTAGCTGATGATTTCCTTTTCTTCACAGCTACACGCTCTGCAGCCTTGGTCTTCTTCACATCTGATGCAGATGGAAGGATCGGAGTTGGTGTAGGCGCTGGAGGAGCAGAGGAATATGGTTGATTTTCTTTAAGCACAACTGATGCAGTTGCCCTGACTTCTTCATTTTCTTCAGGTGCACCACTAGTGGATGCCCTGGCAATTTCTTCAGCAGCTGGAATGCAGTCATCAGCCCTGGAACTCACATTTTCTTCAGCAGCCTGAAAGTCATCAACGGTGCTGGCATGTTCCTCAGTCGACTGAGCAGATGCTTCAGCCTGAGGAATTTCCTGTTGCATTGGGGCTGCAACATTTGAGGTGAAGTTATCAGCAAGTCTCACAAAGCGAACCTTGGCTCCAAGCCAATCAACGCGGTATGCATCAAATTCATCACTGAGTTTCTTTATCTTAGTTTGAATAGTGACAAGTTCTCCAGTTGTCATAGAGACAACGTTTTTCTTCAGATAGCGCTCCTTCTTGTACTGCGCTTTCTTGATCTGCCTGGCCTTCTCATATTTCCATTTTTCTTCTTGTATGAAGTGGGTCGGCATGTGACTTTGGCCAGGAGTCAGCTTGAAGTCAGGCATGGGAGTGTTGGGGCCCTTGTGCCAAACATCAATGTATTCGAGGATCAACTTTGGATCCAAAAGTAGAGGCACACTTGTGCCTTTGGCTCTAGCATCCCTGACTTGCCTATCTTTGATGATCTCAGCAAGTTCTTCATCATCAGCTTCGTCTTCTTCAGACAGCACTTGGAAGGCGACCTACTTCTTCTAAGAACTAGGGCGAGGACCTCGTCCAGCAGTGGCCTTTGTCTTTAGCAGAGAGGGTCCCGTTGAAGAATTGGGTGCAGCTGAGGAACTAGCTGAAGCTCCTGAGGCAATAGAGATGCCTATAGTCCTTTGGCATTTGGCAAGATGCACAGGTGTAGAGGACTTTGTCGGAGCAGCTGAGGACTTTGGAGGAGCTGCTGAGGAGTTTTGAGGAGCTGGAGCAACATGAGGAATTGGCCTTGAGGGCATTGAAGTTGAAGCACTCGGCTTACGTGCAGGCTTCTTTGCCATAGATTTCGGCTTGACAGAGGCCTCAGTGGCAGCAGCAGCAGAGTCTTTATTGAATTTCCTCACTGCTTCTTTTGCTTGTTTGGCCAACTTGGCCTGGCGCTTGGCCCATTCTTCAGGAAAGTCCTCACCGCGCTTGACGCTGGTGGGATCCGCTTCTTAGCCAAGTGCCAATGGAGGTCTTGAACATGGAGGGGTAACAGCGAATTTCTTCATGTATTTTGTAGTAACATATCTGTACTCCCTCCACTCTCTAGCCCATCTCCTCTCTATCTTCTGTATGCGCACATTGCGCTGATTTTTATCTTCCTCACGAGGTGTGCAGTACCCAGCATAGATGTCATCAGGGATTTCAAACGCTGTGTTGACCTGTGGACTCTTTCCTCCTTTCTGTGGCTTCTTACCGTCAGCCATTTTCTTTAGTTGAGGAATTTGAACAATCGAATTCTCTGAGGAAGTATGCAACTTTTCTTCGAGGAATAGTGCAAATGAGTTAAGTTGATGAGAACCTAGTGATTCAGCAGCGGACATGAGTACCCATGAACAGAGTATAGTTGCGAGGAATTTGGAGAGGTCATATGCGTTCTCAGAAGGTTTCATTGTAAAAAGAACAAGTTTGAGGAATTTGACCAGATGACTCTTGAAGAATTTCACTAAGCGTTCTTTGTCTTAGGTTCCAGAGATGTATAGATCAAAAATCCACACATTTGAGGAATCTTGAAGAAAAACATAGCTTAGAGAAACGAATCAAGAACAGATGATATGTGAGGTGTTTTAGTGTGTGAAGATATGAAGAAAAACACCTTTGAGGATTTTATAGAAATCATTTCAATCAACGAGGGCAGTAAAAGTAACTTTTAATTACCCTGGACGAAGAACACGACAAACTAGAGTGTGGAGATGTGAAGTTCGTTAGTGCAGATCTTCCACGCCCTAACTTGGCGGAGGAAGACAGCTACAGCGGCGGCGGAGTGATGATTTCCGTAGCCGGCGCGAGTACGGCGGCGACGAGGTCAAGGCAGTGAAGCTCTTTCTCACCAGCGACGATGAAGTAGCGGCGGCGCTAGGGTTTGAGAAGCTCGAACTGGAGAGGGAGGTCGAGCGGAGTAAAGGAAGTGAGGAAGGGGAAGGGGAGTTGTCGGTGTCAAAACCGGCGGATCTCGGGTAGGGGGTCCCGAACTGTGCGTCTAGGCCGGATGGTAACAGGAGGTAAGGGACACGAAGTTTTACCCAGGTTCAGGCCCTCTCGATGGAGGTAAAACCCTACGTCCTGCTTGATTAATATTGATGATATGGGTTGTACAAGAGTAGATCTACCACGAGATCGGAGAGGCTAAACCCTGGAAGCTAGCCTATGGTATGATTGTTGTTGTCTATGTTGTCCTACGGACTAAAACCCTCCGGTTTATATAGACACCGGAGAGGGTTAGGATTACACAAAGTCGGTTACAATGGTAGGAGATCTGAATATCAGTATCGCCAAGCTTGCCTTCCACGCCAAGGAAAGTCCCTTCCGGACACGGGACAAATTCTTCAATCTTGTATCTTCATAGTCCAGGAGTCTGGCTGAAGGTATAGTCCAGCTATCCGAACACCCCCTAATCCAGGACTCCCTCAGTAGCCCCTGAACCAGGCTTCAATGACGACGAGTCCAGCGCGCAGATTGTCTTCGGCATTGCAAGGCGGGTTCCTCCTCCAAATACTTCATAGAAGATTTTGAACACAAAGATATTGTCCGGCTCTGCAAAATAAGTTTCCACATATTGCCATAGAGAGAATAACATTTACACGAATCTAATCTGCTGACGTATTCCGTAGTGTGTCACACCATGGCCAAGCCTTTATCCGAGTCGTTTCATTATCCCACCTCAGCGCGTCATGCGAGGCATTTTCCTTGGCACGTCTTGTAAAAGCAGAGATTGTGTCCCCTCATTTCGGGATTCTCATCAATACGGGCATGGGTAAGCCAACCACTTCTAGGACTCCTAGATTATAGGCAAGTCCAAACGGACAAGGAGAGGACGCTTGATATCCACCCTCTTTATAAAGGGACAAGGCTTTTATTTTTCCCTCCCGTGCTCAATCAAATCCTTCCCCCTCCTCAACCTCAAACGCCCAAAGTTTAGGTCAGGTGCTCCGAACCTTCAGTCATGTCCGGATCTAGCCTTCAAGGCCGATGGGTGCCTTCCTCCGTCACGGAAGAAGACATCAAAAAGTTGAGGGAGCCAGATATCTGACCGCCGAGATTTTGCATCGGGTGCCTCCCGGGGGCAGGCCGTCCCCTCCCCTGAACCCAATGAGAGCGTCATGTTCGTCTCCCACTTCCTCCGAGGTCTAGGCCTTGCTCTGGATCCTTTCGTCAAGGGCTTGATGTTTTATTACGGGCTAGATTTCCATGATCTAGCTCCGGACTCCTTTCTTCATATCACGACATTTATTGTCGTGTGCGAGGCCTTCCTCCGGGTTACCCCTCACTTTGGCCTATGGCTCAAGACCTTTGAAGTAAAGCCGAAGATGATCGAGGGGCAACATGCGGCGTGTGGAGGTGCCTCAATACGCAAGATGACGGGAGCTTCATGGCCCAAAGGTTCCATCCTAGAGGTGTCTGAATTGTGGCAACAGAAGTGGTTCTACATCACGGCTCCTAGAAGTGCCAAGTGGGCGGCCGCCCCCGTTTTCCGCTCGGGCCCTCCACCACAACTGATGTCATGGATTAGCAGAGGACTGAGCTGGGGTCCAGCCAAAGACGTGCCTATACTGCAAAGCCGCATTCGAGATATCTTTAATGGAGATTTCAGTTTGGTTGTGGTAGTACAAGTTATGATGGTCCGTCAAGTCCAGCCTTGCAAACGCCGGCCCCTTCGCTTGTGGGAGTTCAATCCAAAGGGACTGCGTGCCATTCAAAAGTTCCTCGGCCTGACGCACGAGGAGATGTACAAGTCATTCTTCGGACCTCAGGTAGAGTGTCCAGAAATCACCAAGGACGTGGGCCTGAGCAGTATCGGCGCCGCCGAACAGGTAAGGAATCTTCCGGCCGAATATACTATCTCTCATTTGTTACGAAGTTATCTCTGAGAGTTTGCTTTTTGATCAGGACTAGCTAACAAAGGCGAAGTTGATTCGGTGTTCGGCCCCCCTCCCTGAGGGTTTGGAAAATCCGGTACTGGAAAAGATGCTCCAGGTCGCACCCTGCCCGGAGCCCTTGAAGGAAGATACCGGGGAGGATAATACGGGCGGACGCGGGCCCCCAACACTGCCCATTCTAACCGAGGGAGCGAGCGTCTCCATGAAGGAAGACGACCGGAGGAGAAAAAGGACCGTGCCGGGGGTTCGGAAGCCGAAGCTTCCAAACGGGAGAAGAAGTCTCCCACAGAGGGTCCTACCCTGTGGGGCGCTGTTGCCGCACAAAGTCCGCGGGGGGATCAATTCTCCCGCGAGTCGTAAGTGACCCGAAATACTTTAATAGTATAGATACGCCATCTTTTTCTTCTCAGAAAATAACCACCGCATATATCTTTGCAGTTCGGGCCTTAGCCCCTCTCAAATGAGCTCGTCTTCGGGGGATCTTCTTCCAGAGATGACGGAGAGTGAAACGCCTCCTCCGGACTCCTCCGCTCCGGAAGCGGGCGACCCTGAAGTGTCGTCGTGGAGGGCCTCTCCGAGTCTGGCGAGGCTAGAAGATAATCCCATTGACCCCCGAAGCTCCCAGTGTCCGGTTCCCGAAGAGAGCAGACAAAAGAGTCCGGCACCGTCTAGTGTGCGATTGGATGTTCTGAGGGAGTTGGTGGGGCGAGCAGCCATCTCAGACGAACACCATGTGCTGATGAATACGGTGATGGAGAGGATATCGTCCGCCGAAAGCGGATTGCATGAAGATTTTATGAGTCTACTGACAGGCTTTGAGGTACATAAAAGAATGTATGATAGTCCTGCACATGCTAGGTGTGCCCTGTGTAGATAGTAGCCCCTGAGACTCTGGTTGTCGTCAGAAACGACAACAAACAGAGGATCATATTCCCAGGTAATAACCATACTGCCTCTATGTGCAGGTAATGGAAGCTCAGGTGGCTAGCCGGACTAGCGAGTTTGCCCATTTAGAACGGCAGTTGGATGCGGCAGACGCCGACATCGAGCTTGTTAACAAAAGGCTTGACAAGGCACAGGGTAAGTGTCCTTCTCTGGTAAACGCCACATAGGAAGAGCAGCATGATGCCAGTATCTTTAACATGTTGTGACTGCAGATGGAGCTGCCACTGTTGAAGCCTTGCGGGCGGAACTTGCCCGAGCCAAGGAACAAGCGAGGTTGGGTAATGCGGCTGCTTTGAAGGCGGCCGAAGAGTTGCAAGCCGAGAAGGCCGCGCATGGCGAGAGCCGAGACAAGATGGCCAAGATGGCCATAGAATTAAAAGCCGCTGCTGACCGTTGCCGGGTTCTCGAAAAGGAAAACCAAGCGAAGGCATCGGACCTTGAGAAGGCTGCTGTGACGAGAAAGGACCTCCGCTCTGCTATGAGGGCAAAGAAGGAGGAGCTGCCGGAAGCCGGGGATATTGTAGCTGGGAAATCCTTTATGTTGCGGAAGAAGTTCGGAGATCCATGATATGCCCCTCTGGATTGGCTGTGGAGTTCGGAGGATGTATATATGGATTTGGCGGCGAGCGCCGCCGATGCGGCCAAGTATTTCTAGGGTCAGACAGACCATGAAGTAGACCGGCTGTTTTGGAGACAATTCCATTCTCCCGAGCGCCTGCTTTCATTGAGTGACCAATTAGCCGAATGGGCCGAACTAAATAGGTTGTCCAGACTCTCCATGAGGTCTGTTGTGGATCAGCTATGGTCGGAAAGGTCAAAACCGAACAGCTATTTCGGCTTGGTGCAGCAGTTCCTTGACGTGGTGCCATGCATTGATGTGATGAAGAGGTCGGCGTGCATAGAGGGCGCACGGATGGCCTTTGCCCGTGTTAAAGCATACTGGGCGGAGATGGATGCTACCACCGTTGCAGGGCGGGATTCGGCCATAGGTCGAAGGGTTGCTGAGCACTACTTTGAAGAAGTTCTTGAGGGTGCTCGTTTGATAGAGACCCAGTGCTCAAACAATATCATGTTTGAGTGATATGTAATCTCATTGTAAGCGAAATGCTTTTATAAATTTTTATAAGGCTATTCTTATACTTTTGCCTGAAAGTAATATGATGCCTCCTGGGTAGCCGTTTATGTATACATGTGTATAACCTGAAAGATTGCAGCCGTCGGCTTCAATCCTCATGCATATAATGCGGAGGTGCTCGCACAAACACGCGTTCACACTTAACCCAACGTCTTGGTCCTATTAAGGAGGTGATAGCAGAGCGAGCGAGGCAACCGGACTATAATGCTTTAGCACTTTCACTTAGCCATAGGAGTTTGACAGTGGGGCTACTAGATAGCCCCTGGAGGCTCCACAGTCTCTCGATCCCGGGGTGCGTACATGCCTGGCCGAAAAACGACCCTTCATTAAGGCGGAGGAATTCTAACATTCCGACAGGTCATCGAGTGGTTGACCAGTCTCACGCTATATCATGACAGTAAGTATTCGGTTTTCTCTACTGAGGTGCTCGTCCGGATGAACTAGGGCACAATCGCAGTAGTTCTCCTGGTGCTACCTTAGCCGATAAAGCGGAACGTAAGGCACCAAAACATAGGAGCCGGGCAAACCCAACATTTTACCAAAGAAAATGATTCGGAGCTGATGCATATAAGGCTAAACTCGCGACGCCGAACACACCCTAAGGTATTCGGTCTTAGTGGTATAAACCGGGCCTAAATAATGGCCTTTGTAAGAAGCCCCTTCTGTCCAGGTACGTGCATTGTTCTGGCGTGGCCACATGCCAAGACGTCAGCATCCTTTGGTGGATATGTATCAACAAGAGACAGTAAAAAAGGTTTACGCGGGGTCTTAATCTAAAACGAATCCTTGGAACGGGTCCCTGCTACACGTCTGCGCCTGTGTCTCCGTTGTGCCGTATCCTGGACGGGTGTAGCATGATGATCGTCTATAAAAGAGAGGAATTTAGGTGAAAAAGTTGTCGTGCGGAAAGATAGTTTTTTTAAAGAAACCATGCATAATTCAAGATGAGAAGAAATTGCCACTTGTCTGCGCGCGTTGAGCCCTTGTATTGACAAATAGGGGTGTGACCGGTTATTCGGTATAAGTAGCGGCGCCGGACTCGATTAGTTGTGTCTGAGGTCTTAACGACCTATTGGATGCTTTCGCTGGTCCAGGCGCGTTTAGTGTGCGGCTGCCAAGGCAGCCTCACTTTCTTCGGCGTGCAGAGGTCGCTTGATATTTCCGTGCACTGTAATGATGTCACGTGGACCGGGCATCTTGAGTGTGAGGGAGGCGTAGTGTGGTATTGCATTAAAGCGAGCGAAAGCTTCGCGTCCGAGCAGTGCTTGATAGCCACTTTGAAACGGAGCGATGTGGAAAGTTAAATGCTCGCGACGGAAGTTATCGGGGGAGCCGAATATAACTTTTAGTAGGAGGGAGCCCGTGCAACGAGCCCCTGGGCCTGGCGTTACTCCTTTAAAGGTAGTATTGCTATGGCGAATTTGTGTTGGGTCTAACCCCATCCCGCGGATTGTATCCTAATATATTAGGTTTAGGCTACTACCGCCATCCATCAAGACTCGTGTGAAGTGATATCCGCCAATTACTGGGTCTAATACCAGGGCAGCCCATCCTGCGTGCCGGATACTTGATGAGTAATCGCGATGGTCGAAAGTGATCGGTTGAGATGACCAGTGGCAGGACTTCACGGTAACAGGCACTTGGGTATATTTTTCTGGGAGTGCCGTGTTGTTTTTTCCCTTGATCGCGTGTAACACGTTTACTGTTTTTACTTCTGGTGGAAATTTCTTTTGTTCCCCCGTGTCTTGCTTGGGAGGCTCGTCCTCGTCTTCACTTGGCGTATCCTCCCCCTTGTGTATGGCGTTGAGCTTGCCGGACTGCTTGAAGACCCAACATTCTCTGTGGGTATGATTAGCAGGTTTACCAGGGGTACTATGGATCTGACATATTTGGTCCAGAATTTTGTTGAGGCTGGACAGTTCATCCCTGGTGCCTTTAGGGGGCGGCTTTTGACCTGGCCGAGAGCTTTTGAATCCGGCATTTACTGTCATGCCCTTCATGCGGTCTTCTTTATTCCGGCGTTTGTTATTGCTATTGCGCCGTGATTTCCCGTTTCCATCTCTAACTTCGGATGTACTGGGGTCGCTGGTGCTGCATCTGGCTAGCCAACTGTCCTCACCCGCGCAAAAGCGGGTCATGAGGTTTGTTAATGCGGCCATCGTTCTCGGCTTATTTTGGCCGAGGTGTCTAGCGAGCCATTCGCCACGGACGCTATGCTTGAAAGCTGCACAGGCTTCAGCGTCCGGATAGTCGACAATCTGGTTCTTTTTAGTAAGAAACCTGTTCCAAAGCTTTCGGGCTGACTCTCCGGGCTGTTGAGTTATGTGACTCAAATCGTCCGCATCCGGAGGTCGGACATAAGTCCCTTGAAAATTTGCTCGAAAGGCGTCTTCGAGCTCTTCCCAACTCCCAATGGAGCTTTTGGGGAGGCCTTTGAGCCAGTGGCGAGCTGGCCCTTTGAGCTTGAGGGGTAAGTACTTGATGGCGTGGAGATCATCTCCTCGAGCCATATGGATATGAAGGATGTTGTTCCGTCGTATGCCTCTATGTTTACAGGCTTGAATCCCTCTGGGAATTCGTGGTCCAGCACCTCATCGGTGAAACATAGGGGGTGTGCGGCACCCCTGTAGCTGGGTGCACCGTGTTGTTCGGATGTTTGTTGTGTTGCATTGTATGCTGGGGTGCGCTTGCATGGTCCATAGATGGATCTTGTTGCACCGTTCTTTGGGTGCGAGCCCTCGCATGGGTCGCGTATTGTATTGTGAGCGGTGTTGTATTCCGCTCTGTGTTGGTAGAGGGGTCGTCTATCCGACCAGGTGGCTGCTTTGATATTTGGTTGTGGGGGTTCTGAGGCCTCCTCATCGAATTCGGGTAGCAGCTTCCGCTTTGGGTAGCTCTTGGAAGGGCAATTGTCGCCGTACCTTGCTGCAGTGTTGAGTATTTTACTCCATCTGATTTGGAGTGTGTCTTGCGCGGCCTTGAGCCTTTGCTTCTGCTTTTTCAGACTCTTCGCGGTGGCAACAAGCCTTTTACGGGTAGTCTGCTGCTCCGGGTGTCTGTCCGGTGTTATGTCGTCTGGACCATTATCCTCGATAGGATTTGTTTGTTCGGTTTGATTATCCGGATTGCCGTTGTCCGGCAGCGGTTCGCCCTGCTCCAGCGCTGGGTCTGTGTGATCGCTATTTCTATCGGGGCGGGATTTGGGGCGGCGCTTGCGTCGCCACTTTGACTGCTTTTCGAGGGAACAAGCCTTCGGTGCGTCCTTCCGCTCCTCGTCGTCATCTTTTGGTGCGTCCACCATGTATACGTCCTATGACGAGGTGGCATTCCAGGGCCCAATAGGCACTGGTTCTTCATCATCTCCTTCATCGGCGTCCATACTGTTGATGTCTTCGGAGTCGAAGTCGAGCATGTCGGTTAAATCGTCGACAGTGGCTACAAAGTGGGTGGTGGGTGGGCTTTGAATTTCTTCATAGTCCGTACCCCAACCTTGCTGACCATAGTCCAGCCAGGGCTCTCCGGATAAAGAGAGAGACTCCAGTGTCTTCAGAATATCGCCGAAAGGTGAGTGCTGAAAGATGTCTGTGGCAGTAAACTCCATGATCGGCGCCCAATCGGATTCGAACGGTAGGGGCGCGGAGGGTTCGGAGTCCGGAGAGGAGTCCGGCTCCTTGGAGTCACGAATCTCGCGGAGTGCGGGGCTAGTGTTCGGCTCGATCGCCGTTGGGATCGCAGCCCCCGAGGCGCGTCCAACCGCCCATCCTCGATCAACGCAGTTAGCTCCGAATTAGGGGTCGAAGCCGATGCGGGTGCGGCCTCCAGGGAACTGTTCGGCGGCAGAGCTAGATCATGCTCATCGTGACAGTGTGGCGCGCTCGGCAGTGGCTCGAATCCGTCGAAGATCAAGTCCCCGCGGATGTCAGCCGTGTGGTTTAAACTTCCAAATCTGACCTGACGGCCAGGGGCGTAGCTTTCGATCTGCTCCAGATGGCCAAGTGAATTGGCCCGCAGTGCGAAGCCGCCGAAGACGAAGATCTGTCCCGGGAGGAAGTTCTCACCATGGACTGCATCGCCATTGACGATCGTGGGAGCCATCAAGCGTGACGGCGACGTCACAGAGGAACTCTCAATGAAAGCACCAATGTCGGTGTCAAAACCGGCGGATCTCGGGTAGGGGGTCCCGAACTGTGCGTCTAGGCCGGATGGTAACAGGAGGCAAGGGACATGAAGTTTTACCCAGGTTCGGGCCCTCTCGATGGAGGTAAAACCCTATGTCCTGCTTGATTAATATTGATGATATGGGTAGTACAAGAGTAGATCTACCACGAGATCGGAGAGGCTAAACCCTAGAAGCTAGTCTATGGTATGATTGTTGTTGTCTATGTTGTCCTACGGACTAAAACCCTCTGGTTTATATAGACACCGGAGAGGGTTAGGGTTACACAAAGTCGGTTACAATGGTAGGAGATCTGAATATCCGTATCGCCAAGCTTGCCTTCCATGCCAAGGAAAGTCCCTTCCGGACATGGGACGAAGTCTTCAATCTTGTATCTTCATAGTCCAGGAGTCCGGCTGAAGGTATAGTCCGGCTATCCGAACACCCCCTAATCCAGGACTCCCTCAGGAGTATTTATAGCTACAGAGAAAAACCGTTCGCCCGAAGAATTTGGACGAACGTGCCCCTGACCCTTCTCATTCGCATGACATGTGTCACCCACGTGCCGAGAAGTGGAGATCGTGTTAGATCATGGGTGATTAGATAAGTATATCATGGGATGCAGAACGGTTTGAGCAACAAAGCCGAAAATTTGGATAAGATAAGTTTTAACATTCCGTTCGCAAATTCTTCAGCTGACAAGGACACAGTGAAGATTTTGAACGAGTTTCAAATAGAACGCACATGAAGAATTTGTGAATAGATTGGGTTGAGTTTAGCATAGAGGGGGAAGGGTCCTATCACATTCACTTAGCAAAAAAACCCAACTTGAAGAATTAGCAATAAGTGAATGCTGTAGAGGACATAAATATATATATATATATATGAAGAAAAACGACGAAAACAGTGAAGACAATGCAAAGTTGAAGAATTTGAACACTTGGGGAATTTCAACTTTTGGTGGTGGCGAGACCCACCGTATAAGAATAATGATTTCAGACACCGCGTACAATTGTCATAGGGTTCTGAGAATCAAATTCTTCATTAATTTCTTAACACTTAGAGTGTTATTCTTCATTGATTGAAGAAAAACATTCTTCATGTGTTGCACATCTAAGTCGTCAATTTTGCATAAGTGTTAGGATGAGTGCCCTTTTCAAAGAACATTCGAAGATTCTAGGATACTTAGCTCACACCGCAACTTGCTAAATCTCTTCTCATCCAAGGGCTTTGTGAAGATATCGGCTAGCTGTTCTTCAGTCTTCATATGCTCAATAGAAATGTCGCCCTTCAACACATGATCACAAAGAAAATGATGACGAATATGAATGTGCTTTGTCTTCGAGTGCTGAACTGGGTTGTGAGCAATCTTGATGGCACTCTCATTGTCACAGAAGAGAGGCACATTCTTCATGTTGACGCCGTAGTCCTTGAGAGTTGGCTTCATCCACAGCAATTGAGCACAGCAAGAACCAGCGGTAATGTACTCAGCTTCAGCAGTAGATAGTGATACGCAGTTCTGTTTCTTCGAGGACCAACAGACCAAAGATCGTCCAAGGAAATGACATGTACCAGATGTTGACTTGCGGTCCACACGATCACCAGTATAGTCAGAGTTAGAATATCCAACGAGATCAAAAGCCGAGCCCTTGGGGTACCATAATCCAAGTGTTGGTGTGTGAGCTAGATATCGAAGAATATGCTTCACATCCTTATGGTGTGATTCTTCCGGTGTAGCTTGAAATCGAGCACACATGCAAACACTAAGGATTATATCTAGCCTAGATGCACATAAGTACAATAAAGAACCAATCATGGAGCGGTATACCTTATGATCGAAGTCAATTCCATTTTCATCAGTGCATAGATGGCCATTTGTGGGCATAGGAATTTTGACGCCTTTGCAATCTTGCATGCCGAATTTCCTCAGTACATCCTTGAGGTATTTCTCCTGAGATATGAATATGCCATTGTGTTGGGGATATTACTATCAGTTGAGACCCGCCCAGGAGGGGCCGGGTCAGCTTCAATGGCGGGTTACGCAAGAAGCCCAGTAAACATTCAAAGATTGTAGTTTATTAAGTCTTATAGAAGGCCCAAAGGCCTGGGGCCGGTTTAAGGCCTGATACAATAAACCGCCGTATGTAAGGAAATACTTGTACAGAAAGGCATGTAAAGAAGGTCACCGAGCCGGACACGATTATGACCCGGCCGGGACTCTGTAGGCCACCGGGCGTCAACCCGTGTATATAAGGGGACGACCCGATGGCGGTTTTGGGCAAGAAACAACCATGTCGATAACTAAGCCGATGAGTTGAGCCTCTTGGAGATCGAAACCTCAGCAATATCAATCCCAACTAGACGTAGGCTTTTACCTTCATCGTAAGGGGTCGAACTAGTATAAAAACTCTCTCGTGTGCCCCTTGTCCCGATCAACCCCTTTAAGCTTCATAGTGCGATGGTCCTACGACTAAGTCCTTGCTCTAGGACATCTGTCGTGTCAACTCCACGACAGTTGGCGCCCACCGTGGGGCCAGCGCATGGTGGATTTGAGTTCTTGAAGGGCAACTTCGAAGGGCTCAAGGGATACGCTGTGGCCAGATGACCAAGAGTCGTCGCGGTAAACTCTACATAGACGATGAAGGCTGGGGCCCTGAGGCCGGCTCGATCGAGTACGGGTACCGGGTCTCCATCGGCGGAATTCACGTCTTCATCGGCCGGATCGGCGAGACAGGCCCTGAGCCGGACGTCCACACCAACCTCATCGAAATGGCTCAGTGCACTGGGTCCGCCCATATTCAATTTGTTGTGAAGCATGCTTTCGTAGGCTGCATCCATGGCGGTGAATACTCTGAAGGATCGATGGAAGGCGGGGATACGGCCATCTCCTTTGATACTGCATCATCAACAGGTGAGACAGACTCGTTGTACCAATTGCAAGACGGCATGCTCGGGGGCTGTTCCGATGGCAGCAGTATTCCGGACCTCCTTGAGCCGCCGAATTGGGCCGGAGTCTTCATGGCAGGAACACAGCCCGGGCAGAACTCCACTGCAGCGACAGCAGCGGCCGCCGGCTCAACAGCTGCCGGGTTAGGAGACCCCGCGCGCCCCTGGCTCAGGTTCTATTGGACCTCATGGATAAACTGACGGCTCTGTTAACCGCCATGGTAGAACCAGCGGATAAAGCCCAGCATGACGCAGAAGTGGCACGCGTGCGGGAGGAGATGGTGCAAGCTAAGGAAAATCTTGAAGGAAATATGCCCTAGAGGCAATAATAAAGTTATTATTTATTTCCTTATTTCATGATAAATGTTTATTATTCATGCTAGAATTGTATTGACCGGAAACATAATACATGTGTGAATACATAGACAAACAAAGTGTCACTAGTATGCCTCTACTTGACTAGCTCGTTAATCAAAGATGGTTATGTTTCCTAACCATGAACAATGAGTTGTTATTTGATTAACGAGGTCACATCATTAGTTGAATGATCTGATTGACATGACCCATTCCATTAGCTTAGCACACGATCGTTTAGTATGTTGCTATTGCTTTCTTCATGACTTATACATGTTCCTATGACTATGAGATTATGCAACTCCCGTTTGCCGGAGGAACACTTTGGGTACTACCAAACGTCACAACGTAACTGGGTGATTATAAAGGAGTACTACAGGTGTCTCCAATGGTCGATGTTGAGTTGGCGTATTTCGAGATTAGGATTTGTCACTCCGATTGTCGGAGAGGTATCTTTGGGCCCTCTCGGTAATACACATCACATAAGCCTTGCAAGCATTACAACTAATATGTTAGTTGTGAGATGATGTATTACGGAACGAGTAAAGAGACTTGCCGGTAACGAGATTGAACTAGGTATTGGATACCGACGATCAAATCTCGGGCAAGTAACATACCGATGACAAAGGGAACAACGTATGTTGTTATGCGGTCTGACCGATAAAGATCTTTGTAGAATATGTAGGAGCCAATATGGGCATCCAGGTCCCGCTATTGGTTATTGACCGGAGACGTGTCTCGGTCATGTCTACATTGTTCTCGAACCCGTAGGGTCCGCACGCTTAAGGTTACGATGACAGTTATATTATGAGTTTATGCATTTTGATGTACCAAAGGTTGTTCGGAGTCCCGGATGTGATCACGGACATGACGAGGAGTCTCGAAATGGTCGAGACATAAAGATTGATATATTGGAAGCCTATGTTTGGACATCGGAAGTGTTCCGGGTGAAATCGGGATTTTACCGGGTTACCGGGAGGTTACCGGAACCCCCCGGGAGCCATATGGGCCTTCATGGGCCTTAGTGGAAAGGAGAAAGGGGCAGCCCAAGGGGGCTGCGCGCCTCCCCCCTTCCCCTAGTCCTATTAGGACTAGGAGAGGTGGCCGGCCACCCCTCTCCCTCTTTCCCCCTTGGGAATCCTAGTTGGAATAGGATTGGGGGGGGGGGAGTCCTACTCCCGGTAGGAGTAGGACTCCTCCTGCGCCTCTCTCTCTTGGCCGGCACCCCCTCCCCCCTTGGCTCCTTTATATACTGAGGTAGAGGCACCCCAAAGACACACAAGTTGACACAAGTTGATCCACGTGATCTATTCCTTAGCCGTGTGCGGTGCCCCCTGCCACCATATTCCTCGATAATACTGTAGCAGAGTTTAGGCGAAGCCCTGCTGCTGTAGTTCATCAAGATCGTCACCACGCCGTCGTGCTGACGAAACTCTTCCCCGACACTTTGCTGGATCGGAGTCCGGGGATCGTCATCGAGCTGAACGTGTGCTCGAACTCGGAGGTGTCGTAGTTTCGGTGCTTGATCGGTTGGATCGAGAAGACGTACGACTACTTCCTCTACGTCGTGTCATCGCTTCCGCAGTCGGTCTGTGTTGGGTACGTAGACAATACTCTCCCCTCGTTGCTATGCATCACATGATCTTGCGTGTGCGTAGGAAATTTTTTGAAATTACTACGAAACCCAACAAATCTAGCCGCTGAGGAAACCCGGATGGCAGCGGAACGAGCAGCTTTGGGTGCTCGTGCTCAGCAGCTTCAAGCAGAAACCTTCCGGCTCTCGGTGGATCTTAATGCATCAAACAAGGTCATGAGGAGGAGGCATTAGAAAACTCAGTCGCGTCTGCCTCTAACGCTGGATCCGAGGAACCTGTTCCATACACCCGGAGCTGGGGGAAGCAACCCGCCAAAGGCAAATCGGGTCACAACACCCGGTGCACCAGTTCAGCCGCGCACCATGGAGCCGCCTCGCATAAATCCAGCTCCTCCTTGTTATGTGACAACGCCTACGGGTCACTTCTCTAATCCTATGGAAAACCTCATTGCAGCGTCGGCTCGTTTGGCGGCTTGCCCAATGGAAGGCGACTCGCCAGTAGCAATTGAAACCCAGAGGGTAAGAGAACTGCTTCAGACAGCTTTGGCCCAGCAGGATGCATACTCCTACAGTCGAGACCGGATTCATTCAACTCCTCGCCCAAGCCGGAGCCCAAGTTACAGTAGGCACATGGAGTCCGCAGAGATGTCAAGTAATGCTCAACGCCACAACCGGCCATATAGGCATGAGCCGGTGCGGGCTGGAGCCCTTAACTTGGCGGATCAGGAGACGATTCGTCAAGAGGCGGAATGGGTGGCTCACCAAACCTTTCCGGCTTATCCAGCAACCTCGATTGAGGCAGGAGTGGCCACAAGAACCGGAGGCGTACCTTGCCTGGTCCCAGCCATACGCAATGAGCGGTTGCCCAAGGATTTCAAGGGGCCTCGTAAGGTGCCTAATTACACGGCTGACTTACAGCCGGGGGCTTGGATTGAGAGTTATGAGATGGCTATGGAGCTGTTGGAGGTTAGCGATGCTGCCATGGCCAAGTATTTTACCATGATGTTGGATGGAACGGCTCGGACCTGGTTGAAAGGATTACCACCCAATTCTATCGGCTCATGGGCAGAGTTAAAGGCGTGGTTCATCCAGAACTTTAAGGATACATGTAAGCAGTCAATGTCGATTGTGGACCTGACCAATTGCAAGCAAGAGGAGGGAGAATCTACAACCCATTGGGTGCGCCGGATCAAGGAGATAATACATTCATCTGATAAGATGGATGCCGGCTCAGCAGTTTTGATGTTGGAGAAAAATTGTTGTTTTGAACCTCTTAAGCAGAAGTTGGGGTGGCTTAAACGTGACTATAATGACATGGGCACATTGATGGCGGCTCTTGTCAAGTACGCTGATTCTGATACCACCAGAGACCCGGTGTCGGACGAAGAAAAGGCAACGAAGGGAAAGATGAACAACAATGGCAAGGGTCACCAGCATAACCCGGTGAATCAAGGAGGTAATAAATGTAAGGCTGATGAGTTTGTTGCCAATACCAATGCGCAGGGCGGTAATCAGCGGCGCAAGGGCAGACAACCCCCTCGATCGGGCGGGTCAGGCCCCACCCTTGAGTAGTTGTTGAATGAACCTTGTCCAAAACACGGCACCTGGGAGAAACCAGCCACCCACTTGTGGAAGGATTGCACGATCATGAAGGTGTTTAAAAATTCAAACGCATTTGATGGGGGTCACGGCCCAGGTGGCGGCTCAGGTGGAGGCGGCTTTCAGGGCCCGGGCGCCGGTTCAAGCGGAGGAGGTTTTCATGGTCAGGGTTACCCTGGTCACCAAGGAGGATATAATCAGCAGCACGGCCAAGGAAATCAGCAGCAACAACAATCCGGCTATCAAAGCAACCCGAAGCAGTTGAGTAGTGGACAGTATGATGTCTTTACTACCAGTTTATGTAAGAGGGACCAAAAGCTCCACAAGAGGGCTGTTAATGCCATTAAGCCGGCAATCCCACGTTATTTACATTGGTTGGAGCAGCCTATTGTGTGGATCAGAGAGGATCACCCGCCCCGGGTTGATAATCTGGGTCACTTGGCTTTGGTAGTGGCACCTCAGGTTGGTGGGTACAAGTTTACTAAGGTACTCATGGATGGAGGCAGCAACATCAACATCCTTTACTATGAGATGCTCCGCCGGATGGGATTGACGGATAAAAATCTTAAACAATCCAACATTGTTTTTCATGGTGTGGTACCCGGTAAGTCGGCATACCTAGTTGGTAAGATCGAGCTGGAGGTAGCCTTTGGGGATGAGTATGACTCCAGAGCAGAAAAATTAACCTTTGAAGTGGTTAAGATCAAAAGCCCATATCATGCTCTGTTTGGGCGGCCGGCTTATGCCAAGTTCATGGCTCGGCCGTGTTACGTGTATTTGCAGCTCAAGATGTCGGGTCACAAGGGCACCATTATAGTCCATGGGAGCCGGAAGATAGCCTTGGAATGTGAAGAGGGGGATCCTGCCTATGCTGAATCTGTTTGTGCAATAGAGGAGATGAAATTCTACAAGGATCATGTTGACCCGGCGGATATGACATCGTTAAAGAAACCAACAACAGAGCATGAGCCGGAGTTAAAATCCAGGTCAGCTGATGACACTAAGATGGTTGACTTTGTGCCTGGCGATTCATCCAAACAGTTCATCATCAGCGCAAACTTGGATCCGAGATAGGAAAGCGCGCTCATCGAGTTCATCTGTGAGAACCGAGACACCAGACATGCCGGGTGTCCCGAGGGAACTCACTAAGCACACTCTTAATATCGATCCAAAGTTTAAACCTGTTAGACAGTTTCTCTGGTGGTTCAATGAAGAAAGGCGCAAGGCCATCAGAGAAGAGGTGGCCCGGCTCTTGGCAGCCGGGTTCATTGTGGAGGTCTTTCACCCAGAATGGTTAGCTAACCCGGTGCTTGTACTAAAAAAGAATGGCACCTGGCGTATGTGTGTGGATTACACAGATTTGAACAAAGCTTGTCCGGCTGATCCGTTTGCTCTTCCCCGTATTGATCAGATCATTGATGCTACGACGGGTTGTGCATGGTTGAGTTTCTTAGATGCTTACTCCGGTTATCATCAGATTAAGATGGCAGTCAAGGATCAAGAGAAGACAGTGTTTATAACTCCTTTTGCGGCTTTTTGCTATGTGTCTATGCCTTTTGGGCTTAAGAGTGCCCAGGCGACTTACCAGCGGTGTGTGCAGAATTGTCTTCACAATCAAATTGGGCGCAATGTTCATGCCTATGTGGATGATATAGTGGTGAAATCCAGGGAAGAGGAAACCTTGGTCACAGACCTGAAAGAGACTTTTGATAATCTTCGGGTTTACAAGATGATGCTTAACCCAGCCAAGTGTGTTTTTGGAGTGCCAGCCGGCAAGCTCTTGGGTTTTCTGGTGTCTAACCGAGGTATTGAAGCTAACCCGGAGAAAATCAAGGCAATCACATCTCTAGCCAAACCAACCTGCGTCAATGATGTTCAACGACTGGCGGGTCGTGTGGCTGCTTTGAGCCGGTTCATAAGTCGGTTAGGGGAAAAGGCGATGCCTCTGTATAAATTGATGAAGAAGACGGATGTTTTTGTTTGGGAGTGATGCCGTGAACGCCGCTTTTGAGTATCTGAAGGCACAACTGGCTGAGCCGCCGGTCCTAGCTGCTCCAATTGAGAAAGAGCTGCTATTGTTATACGTGGCTGCCAACTCACGGGCTGTTAGTGTGGCTATGGTGGTAGAGCGCAAGGAGGCTGACAGAGAGCATCCAGTTCAGTGGCTGGTTTATTATGTCTGTGAAGTGCTAATTGAGTCTAAGAAACGATATCCACATTGGCAGAAGCTTGTTTATGGGGTGTTCATGGCAAGCCGCAAGCTTAAGCATTACTTTCAGGGACATCCAATCACTATGGTTAGCTCTGCTCCTTTGGGAGACATTATTCAAAACATAGAAGCTACAGGGCGAGTTGCCAAATGGGTAATTGAGCTTGGGTCTCATGGGATTAAGTATGTTCCATGTACTGTGATTAATTCTCAAGCCCTGGTTGACTTCATCAATGATTGGACAGAGATGCAGATGCCAGAAGAAAAGCCGGACAGCACATATTGTGTTGGGGAACGTAGCAGAAATTCAAAAAATTTCCTACGTGTCACCAAGATCAATCTATGGAGAGACTAGCAACGAGAGAGAGGAGTGCATCTTCATACCCTTGAAGATCGCAATGCGGAAGCATTACAAGAACGCGGTTGGTGGAGTCGTACACGCAGCAAGCGATTCAGATCACGGTCGATTCCGATCTAAGCGCCGAACAACGGCGCCTCCGTGTTCAACACACGTACAGCCCGGTGACGTCTCCCACGCCTTGATCCAGCAAGGAGAGAGGGAGAGGTTGGGGAAGACTCCGTCCAGAAGCAGCACAACAGCATGGTGATGGTGGAGGAGCGCGGTACTCCAGCAGGGCTTCGCCAAGCACTACGAGAGACGAGGAGGGAGAGGGGTAGGGCTACGCCAAGGAAGAGAGCAAATCACATGTGTTGGGCAGCCCCATACCTCAAGTATATATAGGGGAAGGGGAGGGGCTGCGCCCCTCTAGGGTTCCCTCCCCAAGGGGGGCGGCAGCCCTAGATCCCATCTAGGGTGGCGGCCAGAGGGGAGAGGGAGAGAGGGGGCGCCCTAGGGTGGGCCTTAAGGCCCATCTGGACCTAGGGTTTGCCCCCTCCCACTCTCCCTGCGCCTTGGGCCTTGGTGGGGGGGTGCACTAGCCTACCTGGGGCTGGTCCCCTCCCACACATGGCCCACGCAGCCTTCTAGGGCTGGTGGCCCCACCTGGTGGACCCCCGGGACCCTCCCGGTGGTCCCGGTACGTTACCTTTAGCACCCGAAATTTTTCCGGTGACCAAAACGGGACTTCCCATATATAAATCTTTTCCTCCGGACCATTCCGGAACTCCTCGTGATGTCCGGGATCTCATCCGGGACTCCGAACAACATTCGGTAACCACGTACATACTTTCCCTATAACCCTAGCGTCATCGAACCTTAAGTGTGTAGACCCTACGGGTTCGGGAACCATGCAGACATGACCGAGACAACTCTCCGGCCAATAACCAACAGCGGGATCTGGATACCCATGTTGGCTCCCACATGTTCCACGATGATCTCATCGGATGAAGCACGATGTCAAGGATTCAATCAATCCCGTATACAATTCCCTTTGTCTATCGGTACGATACTTGCCCGAGATTGGATCGTCGGTATCCCGATACCTCGTTCAATCTCGTTACTGACAAGTCTCTTTACTCGTTCCGTAATACATCATCCCGTGATAAACTCCTTGGTCACATGGTGCACATTATGATGATGTCCTACCGAGTGGGCCCAGAGATACCTCTCCGTTACACGGAGTGACAAATCCCAGTCTCGATTCGTGCCAACCCAACAGACACTTTCGGAGATACCGGCAGTGCACCTTTATAGCCACCCAGTTACGTTGTGACGTTTGGTACACCCAAAGCATTCCTACGGTATCTGGGAGTTGCACAATCTCATGGTCTAAGGAAATGATACTTGACATTAGAAAAGCTTTAGCATACGAACTATACGATCTTGTGCTAGGCTTAGGATTGGGTCTTGTCCATCACATCATTCTCCTAATGATGTGATCCCGTTATCAATGACATCCAATGTCCATGTTCAGGAAACCATGACCATCTATTGATCAACGAGCTAGTCAACTAGAGGCTTACTAGGGACATGTTGTGGTCTATGTATTCACACATGTATTACGGTTTCCGGTTAATACAATTATAGCATGAACAATAGACAAGTATCATGAACAAGGAAATACAATAATAACCATTTTATTATTGCCTCTAGGGCATATTTCCAACAGTCTCCCACTTGCACTAGAGTCAATAATCTAGTTCACATCACTATGTGATTGTAGTGAATCCAACACCCATGGGGTGTGTTCATATCTTGCTTGTGAGAGAGGTTTATCAGTCAATGGGTCTGAACCTTTGAGATCCATGTGTGCTTTACAAATCTCTATGTCATCTTGTATATGCAGCTACCACGCACTACTCGGGGCTATTCCAAATAACCGCTCTACTATATGAATCCGATTTACTCCTCAGAGTCATCCGGATTAGTGTCAAAGTTTGCATCGACGTAACCCTTTACGACGAACTCTTTTACCACCTCCATAATCGAGAAAATTCCTTAGTCCACTAGTTACTAAGGATAAGTTCGACCGCTGTCATGTGATCCATTCCTGGATTACTCCTGTACCCCTTGACTTACTCATGGCAAGGCACACTTCAGGTGCGGTACACAACATAGCATACTGTAGAGCCTACGTCTAAAGCATAGGGGGCGACCTTCGTCCTTTCTCTCTTCTTCTGTGGTCAGGTCTTGAGTCTTACTCAATGCTCACACCTTGTAACACAGCCAAGAACTCCTTCTTTGCTGATCTATTTGAACTCCTTCAAAATGTTGTCACGGTATGTATTCATTTGAAAGTACTATTAAGCATTTTTGATCTATTCTTATAGATCTTGATGCTCAATGTTCAAGTAGCTTAATCCAGATTTTCCATTGAAAAACACTTTTCAAACAACCCTGCATGCTTTCCAGAAATTCTACATCATTTCTGATCAACAATATGTTAACAACATATACTCATCAAAAATTCTATAGTGCTCCCACTCACTTCTTTGGAAATACAAGTTTCTCATAAACTTTGTATAAACCCAAAATCTTTGATCATCTCATCAAAGCGTACATTCCAACTCTGAGATGCTTAGTCCAGTCCTTAGAAGGATTGCCGGAGCTTTGCATACTTGTCAGCATCTTTCAGGATTGACAAAACCCTCTGGTTGTATTACATACAACCTTTCCTCAAGAAAAACATCGATGAAACAATGTTTTGACATCCTATCTGCAAGATTTCATAAATAATGCAGTAACTGCTAACATAATTCCAACAGACTCTTAGCGTCGCTATGAGTGAGAAAGTCTCATCGTAGTCAACTCCTTTGAACTTGTCGGAAAACATCTTAACGACAAGTCGAGCTTTCTTAATGGTGACACTTACCATCATTGTCCGTCTTCCTTTTAAAATCCATCTGCACCCAACAGCCTTACGACCATCAAGTAGTTCTTCCAAAGTCTATACTTTGTTTTATACATGGATCCTTTCTCGGATTTTATGGCCTCGAGCCATTCGTCGGAATCCGGGCCCATCATCGCTTCTCCATAGCTCGTAAGTTCATTGTTGTCTAGCAACATGACTTCCAAGACAGGATTACGTACCACTCTAAAGTGGTACACATCCTTGTCGACCTATGAGGTTTGGTAGTGACTTGATCCGAAGTTTCATGATCATTGTCATAAGCTTCCACTTCAATTGGTGTAGGTGCCACAAGAACAACTTCTTGTGCCCTACTACACACTAGTTGAAGTGACGGTTCAATAACCTCATCAAGTCTCCACCATCCTCCCACTCAATTCTTTCGAGAGAAACTTTTCCTCGAGAAAGGACCCGTTTCTAGAAACAATCACTTTTGCTTTCGGATCTGAAATAGGAGGTATACCCAACTATTTTTGGGTATTCTATGAAGATGCATTTATCCGCTTTGGGTTCGAGCTATCAGCCTGAAACTTTTTCACATAAGTGTCGCAGCCCCAAACTTTTAAGAAACGACAGCTCAGGTTTCTCTAAACCATAGTTCATATGGTGTCGTCTCAACGGAATTGTGTGGTGCCCTATTTAAAGTGAATGCGGTTGTCTCTAATGCCTAACCCATAAACGATAGTGGTAATTCTATAAGAGACATCATGGTATGCACCATATCCAATAGGGTGCAGTTATGATGTTCGGACACACCATCACACTATGGTGTTCCAGGCGGTATTAGTTGTGAAACAATTTCCACAATGTCTTAATTGTGTGCCAAACTCGTAACTCAGATATTCATCTCTATGATCATATCATAGACAGTTTATCATCTTGTCACGACGATCTTCAACTTCACTCTGAAATTACTTGAACCTTTCAATAATTCAGACTTGTGTTTCATCAAGTAAATATACTCAGCATCTACTCAAATCATCTGTGAAGTAAGAACATAACGATATCCACTGCGTGCCTCAGCACTCATTGGACTGCACACATCAAAATGTATTACTTCCAACAAGTTGCTTTCTTGTTCCATCTTATTGAAAACGAGGTCTTTCAGTCATCTTGCCCATGTGGTATGATTTGCATGTCTCAAGTGATTCAAAATCAAGTGAGTCCAAACGATCCATGTGTATGGAGTTTCTTCATGCATATCTACCAATAGACATGGTTCGCATGTCTCAATCTTTTCAAAAACGAGTGAGTCCAAAGATCCATCAACATGGAGCTTCTTCATGCGTTTTACACCAACATGACTCAAATGGCAGTGCCACAAGTACGTGGTACTATCATTACTATCTTATATCTTTTGGCATGAACATGTGTATCACTACGATCGAGATTCAATAAACCATTCATTTTAGGTGCAAGACCATTGAAGGTATTATTCAAATAAACAGAGTAACCATTATTCTCCTTAAATGAATAACCATGTGGCGATAAACATAATCCAATCATGTCTATGCTCCACGCAAACACCAAATAACAATTATTTCGGTTTAACGCCAATCCCGATGGTAGAGGGAGCATGCGATGTTTGATCACATCAACCTTGGAAACACTTCCAACATATCATCATCTCACCTTTAGCTAGTCTCCGTAGCCTTTTATTTCGAGTTACTAACACTTAGCAACCAAACCGATATATATTACCCTGGTGCTACTAGGAGTACTAGTAAAGTACACAATAATATAATGTATATTCAAAATACTTCTGTCGACCTTGCCAGCCTTCTCATTTACCAAGTATCTAGGGTAGTTCTGCTTTAGTGACCGTTCCCCTCATTATAGAAGCACTGAGTCTCGGGTTTGGTTTAACCTTGGGTTTCTTCACTAGAGCAGCAACTGATTTGCCGTCTCATGAAGTATCCCTTCTTTCCCTTGCCCTTCTTGAAACTAGTGGTTTAACCATCAACAATTGATGCTCCTACTTGATTTCTACTTTCGCGGTGTCAAACATCACGAGTTGCTCAAGTATCATCATGTCTATCCCTGATATGTTATAGTTCATCACTAAGCTCTAATAGCTTGGTGGCAGTGACTATGGAGAACTATCACTATCTCATCTGGAAGATTAACTCCCACTCGATTCAAGCGATTGCAGTACTCAGACAATCTGAGCACATGCTCAACGATTGAGTTTTTCTCCCTTAGTTTGCAGGCTTAAGAAACTTGTCAGAGGTCTCATACCTCTTGACATGGGCACTAGTCTGAAATTCCAATTTCAGTCTTTGGAACATCTCATATGTTCTGCGATGTTTCAAAAACGTCTTTGGTGCCACAATTCTAAACTTTTACTATTACGCACTGAACTATCACGTAGTCATCAAAACGTGTATGTCATATGTTTCCCAACATCTACAGACGACGCTCGAGGTTCAACGCACTGAGTGGTGCATTAAGGACATAGCCCTTCTATGCAGCAATGAGGACAATCCTCAGTTCACAGACCCAGTCCGCATAATTGCTACTATCAACTCTCAACTAAATTTTCTCTAGGAACATATCTAAAACAGTAGAACCAAAGCGTGAGCTACGACATAATTTGCAAAGACCTTTTGACTATGTTCATGATAATTAAGTTCATCTAATCAAATTATTCAATGAACTCCCACTTAGATAGACATCCCTCTAGTCATCTAAGTGATACATGATCCGAGTCAACTAGGCCGTGTCCGATCATCACGTGAGACGGACTAGTCATCATCGGTGAACATCTTCATATTGATCGTATCCACTATACGACTCATGTTCGACCTTTCGGTCTTCCGTGTTCCGAGGCCATGTCTGTACATGCTAGGCTCGTCAAGTCAACCTAAGTGTTTCGCATGTGTAAATCTGGCTTACACCCGTTGTCGGTGTCAAAACCGGTGGATCTCAGGTAGGGGGTCTTGAACTGTGCGTCTAGGTCAGATGGTAACAGGAGGCAGGGGACACGATGTTTTACCCAGGTTCGGGCCCTCTTGATGGAGGTAAAACCCTATGTCCTGCTTGACTAATATTGATGATATGGGTAGTACAAGAGTAGACCTACCACGAGATCAGAGAGGCTAAACTCTAAAAGCTAGCCTATGGTATGATTGTTGTTCGTCCTATGGACTAAAACCCTCCAGTTTATATAGACACCGGAGAGGGCTAGGGTTACACAGATTCGGTTACAATGGTAGGAGATCTACATATCCGTATCGCCAAGCTTGTCTTCCACGCCAAGGAAAGTCCCTTCCAGACATGGGACGAAGTCTTCAATCTTGTATCTTCATAGTTCGGGAGTCCGGCCGAAGGTATAGTCCGGCTATCCGGACACCCCCTAATCCAGGACTCCCTCAGTAGCCCCCGAACCAGGCTTCAATGACGATGAGTCCGGCGCGCAAATTGTCTTCGGCATTGCAAGGCGAGTTCTTCTCCAAATTCCGTGTACCTGTTGAACAGAGTCCGGTTTCTTGTAAATGTAGTGCTCCTTGGCTTCTACGCCCAATAATGGCTGTTTTCCACGTGTCAAACGAATACGAAAAGTCAGGGTGTTTTTTATATTTACACCCCTAGCCGCGTGAATGAGCCGCCTATTTAAGGGGACGAGGATTTAGATCCAAACCACACCTTCTCCCTTCCGCGAGTTTTCATCAGGCGTATCCGACAGAGGTCCATTCCATCATGGCCGGCCGTCGCAGCTCCTCCTCTCGCCCTTCCAGCCCTCAGCCTGGAGATTGGAAGAGGTGCTCCATCCCGCACAGTGAGCTAGTGACGCTCCAGACCAAGGGATTTCTCCCCCGGCCTATATGGTCCCGGTTCGAGCCAGACTTGCCACCTATAATGGCGGAGAGCAAGCGGAGAGCGCCCCCAATCCCTCCAAAGGAGAGCGGGTATGCCTTGCCCCTTACTTAATAAGAGGGCTCGGATTTCCAATTCATCCGTTTCTCCGGGGGCTTTCTGGAGTTCTATGGCCTCCAGCTGCACAACCTCACGCCTGCCTCCATATTGCATATCGCGGGCTTCGTAGCCCTTTTGCGAGCTGTTCTTGGGCTGCGAGGCTCATTTCGCGCTGTCGAAAAGGCTATTCTGCCTTGTGCCACGCTCTAAGGAGGGGTCAATATATCAGGTGGGCGGAGCCGAAGTGTGGCGCATCGCCGGGACCGGATATCTATCCGGAACCCCAAAGAAGGCGTCCGAGGACTGGCCTTCGGAATGGTTTTATATAGAGGACATCCAGCTGCCGGCTCCTGTCCGGATCGGCCTCCCTGAGTTCGACAGTGCTCCCCTAAAGAAGCGCCTAAGCTGGCATCCACGGAGCCCTCAGAGGGAAAGTGACAGGGACGTTATTTACCTGATGGGCCGGATAAGGTTGTTAGCTCATTCCGGACTGACCATGATCGGGGTCATGGCCGCATGCATCATGCGAGGGGTGCAGCCACTTCAGTATAGAGGCCGCCCCATGTGGGACTTCAACGGGGAGGACGATGCCACCCGCTACGGTCGTAAGGGGCTGGATTCGGCTGCCACTCTAATAAAGACCTTGTCCGCTTTGTACAAGGGAGAAGAGGAGGAATTTCTCCGCGTCAACCCACGGGGTGGATTTTCTATGTACAATCCCCCAAGTTGGGTAAGTGGTCACTTTTACTTGCCCATCCATTTTATATTCCCATTTGTTAAATTTTCAGTCTAGCGACTTCAACGCAGGAACTGCGCCAGGCTGTTAAAGAAATAAACAGCCCTCCTCCACAACCCGAGGATCCGGGACGGTCCCTCGACCCGGCCTCTCAAGAGGATCCGGACTTATCTGTGGAGCTGATTGATGGAGTGTTTCATCAATTGAGCAAGGACAATGCCTTGGTGGCCATTATGGCTGATTATCCAGGGCTACTCCCAGCCTCATAGGTAACTGGGACCGGAGTCCCAGCACTTTGAAAAGGGATCTGTCCTCGCGTGTTTTCGATTGCCGTATGATAATCATGTTTTGTAGGGGAGGTCCTTGAGACGGGAGGCCGAGCCTGCGGCGACTAGCCAACGAGGGGCGGCAAGGCCCCGCGAGCTGAAAAGAAGTGCGGTCCGGACTGAGGCACCGGCGCAAAGGTATAGCGCGCCACCTTATTCCCAGGTGTTATTCCTTCGAGGCATATTAACGCTCGTGCTCTCTTCAGGACGAAGAGACCTCGCCGGACTATATCCGGAGAGGCTGCCAATCGCGCCTCCACCAGCCAGGCTCCAAAGCCTGGTTCGGAAGCAGAGGCGAACATGAGGCGTGCACCGGACGCTCCTCTGACGGAGGATGCGGACAGGCTGTCTGCCACCAATTCCGAGGTGGAGAGTGCCATGAACCACAGGCGTCGCCGGACAGTTCTTCGCGACGCTTGTTTCTCCGAAGAGGCATTGGATGCCTTCAATTCGGGAGACGCGTACCTCCGTGCCTCTCAAAATGGTCTAGCCAGAGCCACGAAGCAGTATGTGAAAGACATACGGGTAAGAAATTTTTGGTAATTATATATATGTACCAGTAGCCCCCGAGACTTGAAACAATTAGAATAATTGATTTAAGGATCATCTGTTATGCAGGTTCTTACAGAAAAGAATACCCTGCTATCCCAGGAGCTGGAAGAGTGCAAAGCCCAACTTGAGGCCGCACTAGCCGCGGCAGGGGAGCCCAAGGAGACCCCCTCTGGTAATATACGCTTCGAAAGATAAGTATTTTGCCAAGTGTGGCGTGGGTGCAAATCTGACAAATGAAATTGCAGATGGCGCCGGATTAAATCCGGAAGTGCAACAACTCCGACGCCAGCTGAAGGCTGGTGAGAGCGTGCTGACAAAGGTGAGGCGGGAGAAGAACGATCTCCAAGATGCCAACACCAAGCTGGGCATTGAACTGAAGGACGTTCGTGCCCAGCTGTTGGACTCCATGAAGGAGAATCAGCGGCTTCGACGCGGCATATATAGTAAGTGCTTAAACGAACTTTGAAAAAAGAGTTCGGCGAGGAAGTTGACTAACAGAGTAATGTCTGTAGGTATGCTAACAGGTCGTCCTGCAGAGGAAATGCCCGGTTCTACGGGTGACCTTCTTCCCGAGCTCTCACAACTGCACGAGCGAGTTCGGCAGGTGATGCAAGGCGTCGCACATGCTTTGTGGCCATCTGTCTCCATGCCCGAAGGCCTTGGAGAGCTTGTAGAGAAGCTGAAGGGAGCGTGGCGGCGCTTCCGATAGTGGAAGATGTTGTCCTGCCGTCAAGGCGCCAGGGAGGCCTGGGCCATGGTGAAGACGCGGTACACGAAGGCTGACCCAAACCACATGGCCGAGGTCGGACCCGTAGGGCCCGATGGGAAGGAGATCCCTGTGAGCTTAGTATACGGCCAAGTAGAGTTGGCCGCAAAGTATTCCCAACAGGACTGTAAACTAGACAGCCTGTTAGATGGTATTGAAGAGGAATACAATCAGTCAGATTGACTATGTAATTTTAATTGACATGTGTAATGCCTTTTAGCCGGATTGTAGATTGTTTGTCATGGCCGACCTTTTCGCTTCAACCTCGGGACCTGACGGTCCGGAGTGTGTCCGAATACCCTCGCGGTTATATAAGAACCGGGGTATGCATGAAGACCAGGCGTAGGGGCCATTAGTGCTTGAACAGATAAGTGCCCAACTAGTTGTGTTATATTACATGGTTAGTAAGAAACATCTTCCAGGGAGAATAGTTCCGTTAGGGGTTCCTTTCCCTGGGAGGCATGCCCTAAAGTGCATGTCCATTCTGCGAAAAGAGGCGCAGGAAAAACATCTGGGGGCGTATAGATAAAAAAAGATCATCTTTAGTTCACCGACCGAATATTCCCTTAAGAACGCTAGCTTTCGGCTTCACCCAGTCTGAGGTACACATCCGGCTAACCCGGCAGTAACAATCGCAGAGGTGCTCCCTTTACCACCTAGCCGAACAATCGGGAACGTAGGGGTAAGCACAGGAGCCAGGCAACCTAGCTTGGCCAAAACTTAAGTCATATCAATGCATATCATGGCGAATCAAAGGTACATGCGGAAGTGTGACACATGTGTTGGGCATGAAGCCTGTATAAATAAGCTTCTGATTAAAGAAGCCCCTAGGTTTAATGAGCGCAGATAGCGCGTCATTTTATGAGCCTTTAAAGGCTATAAGAGAGAGAGGAGAAGGAGACAAATGTAAGACAGAAAGTATGTAAAAAATGGATAGAGGAAGGAGACGAACACAGAGTCCGGCCCTAGGCATAGAATCTTCTGAGACGGGCTGCAGTCCATGGGTTCGGCTCGAGTCGGTTATCCGATGCATCTCGCAGGCGGTACGCTCCACCAGTCAGGACTTGGTCAATTATGAAGGGACCTTCCACTTGGGCTTGAGTTTGTCCTTTTTCTCGTCCGGCAGGCGTAGAACTAATTCGCCAACGTTGTAATTTTTGGCCCGTACTTCTCTGCTTTGGTATCTTCGAGCCTGTTGTTGATAGAATGCGGAACAGGCTTTTGCCATGTCTCGCTCTTCCTCCAAGGCGTCCAAACTATCCTGCAAATCGAGCTCGGCTTCTCTTTCTTCGTACATGCGCACTCGAGGTGAGTCATGAATTATGTCGCGGGGCAAAACTGCCTCTGCGTCGTACACCATGAAGAATGGTGTGTATGTGGTGGTGCGATTCAGCATGGTCCGCAGCCCCCAGAGTACGGAGTCGAGCTCCTCTACCCAGTGTGTATTAGATTCCTTGAGGGACCGCACTAATCTGGGTTTGATGCCGCTCATGATAAGACCATTTGTACGTTCGACCTGGCCGTTGGTTTGTGGGTGATAGACGGAAGCATAATCGAGCTTGATGCCCATGTTTTTGCACTAGAGTTTTACCTCATCGGCCGTAAAGTTCGTGCCGTTATCAGTGATGATGTTGTGGGGGACGCCGTAATGGTGTACAACCCCGGATATAAAGTCTATCACCGGTCCGGATTCGGCCGTCTTAACAGGCTTGGCTTCTATCCATTTGGTGAACTTATCCACCATGACCAGTAAGTATTTTTTCTTGTGGGTTCCGCCTTTAAGGGGTCCAACCATGTCAAGCCCCCAGACCGCGAAGGGCCAGGTGATGGGGATAGTTTGGAGGGCGATGGGTGGCATATGGCTTTGGTTTGCAAAAAGCTGGCAACCGACGCATCGTTGGACTAAGTCCTGGGCGTCTGCCCGGGCCGTCGGCCAATAAAATCCTGTACGGAAGGCCTTGCTTACAAGGGACTGAGCTGCAGCGTGATGTCCACCGAGTCCGGCATGAATTTCAGCCAGGAGGTTCCGCCCTTCCTCTTCGGAGATGCACCTTTGAAGGACTCCGGTAATGCTTTTCTTATAAAGCTCTCCCTCATGGACTTTATAGGCTTTAGATCGCCGCACTATGCAGCGTGCCTCATTTTGGTCCTTAGGGAGTTCCTGCTTGGTAAGGTAGGCGAGGAATGGTTCCGTCCACGGGGTGATGACGGCCATTATTTTGTGGGCTGAAGGTGTTATTTCATTGGCAGAGCCTCCAATTATGTCAGAGTGTTCGGTGTCGGGCAGTGTGGTTGGGTCCGGGCTGTTATTGCCAGGTTCCCCTTCCCATACTACGGACGGCTTGAACAGCCTTTCCAAGAAGATGTTGGGGGGGACTACATCGCGTTTTGCGCCGATGCGTGCCAGGACATCTGCCGCCTGATTATTTTCCCGGGCTATATGGTGAAATTCGAGGCCTTCGAACCGAGCTGACATTTTTAGGACGGCATTGCGATAAGCTGCCATTTTTGGATCCTTGGCATCAAAGTCTCCATTTATTTGGGATATTGCAAGGTTTGAGTCCCCGCGCACCTCTAGGCGTTGAATGCCCATGGATACTGCCATCCGGAGACCATGTAAAAGGGCCTCATATTCGGCTGTGTTGTTGGAGTCTGTGTACATTATCTAGAGTACATATTGAACTGTGTCTCCTGTGGGGGACGTCAAAACGACGCCAGCCCCTAGACCGGCCAACATTTTGGAGCCGTCGAAGTGCATGACCCAGTTTGAATATGTGCCATACTCTTTAGGGAGTTCGGGCTCCGTCCATTCTGTGACGAAGTCGGCCAAAACTTGCGACTTGATAGCTCGCCGTGGCTTGTAAGTTATGTCGAACGGGAGGAACTCAATGGCCCATTTTGCAACCGGCCCGTCGCGTCGTGGTTGTTTATAATATCATTAAGTGGCACTTCCGAGGCTACTGTTATTGAACACTCTTGAAAGTAGTGTCGCAGCTTCCGGGATGCTATAAATACCACGTACACAATCTTTTGATAATGCAGGTACCGTGACTTGCACGGAGTAAGGATAGTGGACACATAATAGACCGGCTTTTGAAGGGGGAATTTGTGTCCGTCCATTTCTTGTTCGACGACGAGCACTACGCTTACGACCTGATGGGTTGCTGCAATGTATAATAGCATTGGTTCGCCAATGTTTGGCGCAGCCAGGACTAGGTTTGTTGCCAAGATGGCTTTTATTTCGTTGAGTCCGGCCGTGGCTGCATCTGTCCACTCAAAGTGTTCAGTGCACCGAAGGAGGCGGTAAAGGGGTAGGGCCTTTTCTCCTAAGCGGGAGATAAAGCGGCTTAGAGCCGCCACGCATCCGGTTAATTTTTGTATTTGTTTGAGGTTCTTCGGGATATCCAATTGTGATAGAGCTCTACTCTTGGCTGGATTTGCTTCAATTCCTCTACCGGATACAATGAAGCCCAAGAGCTTTCCGGCTGGAACGCCGAAAACGCATTTTTCTGGGTTGAGCTTGGTGTTGTATGTTCGGAGGTTATCGAATGTTAGCCTCAAGTCGTCTACTAGAGATTCGACATGTCTTGTTTTAACGACCACATCGTCTACGTATGCCTCCACTGTTTTGCCGATCTGGTTTGCCAGACATGTCTGAATCATGCGCTGATATGTTGCGCCGGCGTTTTTGAGCCCGAAGGGCATTGTGTTGAAGCAGAATGGGCTGTATGGTGTGATGAATGTCGTTGCGGCTTGGTCTGACTCTGCCATCTTTATTTGATGGTAGCCGGAGTATGCGTCGAGTAAACACAACGAATCGTGTCGAGCGGTAGCGTCGATAATTTGATCAATGCAGGGGAGAGGGAAGGGATCCTTTGGGCAAGCCTTGTTAAGGTCTTTGAAATCAATGCACAGGCACCAGGATTTGTCCTTCTTTGGTACCATCACTAGGTTTGCTAGCCACTCCGGATGTTTTATATCTTTGATGAATCTGGCCTCCAATAGCTTGGCTAGTTCCTCTCCCATGGCATGTCTCTTAGGTTCAGAAAAACGCCGAAGAGCCTGTTTGACTGGCTTGAATCCTTTTAGGATATTTAAGCTGTGTTCGGCCAGCCTGCGTGGGATTCCTGGCATGTCTGAAGGGTGCCAGGCGAAAATGTCCCAGTTCTCTCGTAGGAACTCTCGTGGTGCGGCGTCTACATCAAGGTTTAACTGTACCCCAATGGAAGCTGTTTTATTGGGGTCCGTTGGATGGACCTGGAATTTGACTATTTCGTCCGCCGGTTTAAAGGAAGTGGACTTGGATCTTTTATCGAGTATCACATCGTCCCTATTCACCATGGAGCGCAGCGTAGTCAGTTCCTCAGCCGCTAGGGCTTCGGATAGCGCCTCGAGGGCCAATGCGGCTGTCTTGTTTTCGGCGCGGAGTGCTATGTCCGGATCACTAACGAGAGTGATGATTCCGTTAGGCCCGGGCATCTTGATCTTCATGTACCCGTAATGGGGTATTGCTTGGAAGACTATAAACGCTTCCCGCCCTAGCAAAGCATGATATCCGCTACTGAACGGGGCCACCTGGAACGTGACCTCTTCGGACCTGTAATTATGTGGCATGCCGAACACCACATCTAGTGTGATTTTTCCTGTACAGCGTGCTTCCCGACTGCGGATAATTCCTCTAAAGGTTGTGCAGCTTCGCTCAATGCGGTTCCAGTCTATTTCCATTTTTGAAGGGTTTCCTCATAAATGAGGTTCAATCTGCTGCCGCCATCCATGAGTACCTTGGTAAAACGAAAGTCGTCCACTATTGGACTGAGGACCAATGCAACTGGTGCTCGGGCTGTTCGGAATTTAGGTTCATCACTGGCGTTAAAAGTAATAGCCGTGTCACTCCATGGGTTTATTGTTGCTACTTGGTAGACTTCAGCAAGGCCATGGAGTGTTGTTTTTTGCATATTATTTGATGCGAAAGTCTTGAAGACTGTTAATACCGTACTGGTTTCTCTGGGGTGGCTTTCTTTGGCTTCTGGAATTAGAAGATCTTCGCCAATTTTTGCCACCTGCTGGAGTATCCAGCATGCTCTAAGGCTGTGAGTTGGTGTGGCGCCCTCTGCACTGTGAATTTTACAGGGTCCATCAAGCCATCCTTCCAGTACGGTTCCGTTCCCTGTAGAGGGCTTTTGCTTTTTGGTATTGAACCCGGGTGTCTGACGATGATGCACCCTTTTATTTCGGACCGGGTTTGTATTCAAGGCCGGATTGTCCCAAAATTTGTTTCGGTTTTCCAGGCACTTTCCATCGCACAGTACTTTCGTACTATGGACGCCAAGTCAGCAAAGCGTGTAATATCACGGCGACTTATGGCGTTGAGGATTCCCTTGTCCGTGCAATTATTGCAGAAGAATGAAATTGTGTCTTCCTCGTAGCAGTCCTTTATCCTGTTCATAACCAGGAGGAATCTGGCCCAGTAATGATGTACTGTTTCTTTGGGCTCTTGCCTAATTTGGGATAGATCACTTACGTACAGGTGGGTGGGTGGAATCAAATCCGAAACCTCACCCAATCTGAGACCCAGGGGCCAAGGAGTTTCCGAACTCGGAAGTTTGGATTCTTGGATGCTGTCCAATGAATCTAGCCCATCACCTGACTTTAAGTTCAGGTCTTGAGTGATGTCCTCCCCTCCGCGGGTATCCGACTTGGAGGGATCGGGAATCCGGACATATCTAGTCCTTAAGATAGATGAAGGGTCACCGCACTGTCCCTCTACCACGGCAACGTGATGGGTGACCTGGGGGGAGTTAATCTCTCTCAGATCGGGTTTAGACCCAATCTGGTCGTAATCCGTAGCGACTCCCAGGGCGGCAAAGCGATCCAAGAGCTCGTTTAGGGAAGAGAGCTCCATTGGATCTAGCTGCTCGTCGAATTCCGAGCTGACGTGAAGATTGCTTTTGATGACCCGAGAGGTCATCGCCGGCGCAGCAGCCGAACGGGTGGTCATAAGGAAACCACCTAGCCTGAGAGTCTGGCCGATAGCCAAAGCTCCCTTAGCAACGGTGCCGTCTTTAAAGACGAGATGAGGCATCCTTCCTGATGGTAACGGCATAGAGGAACTCTCAATGAAAGCACCAATGTCGGTGTCAAAACCGGCGGATCTCGGGTAGGGGGTCCCGAACTGTGCGTCTAGGTCGGATGGTAACAGGAGGCAGGGGACACGATGTTTTACCCAGGTTCGGGCCCTCTTGATGGAGGTAAAACCCTATGCCCTGCTTGATTAATATTGATGATATGGGTAGTACAAGAGTAGATCTACCACGAGATCAGAGAGGCTAAACCCTAAAAGCTAGCCTATGGTATGATTGTTGTTCGTCCTATGGACTAAAACCCTCTGGTTTATACAGACACCTGAGAGGGCTAGGGTTACACAGAGTCAGTTACAATGGTAGGATATCTACATATCCGTATCGCCAAGCTTACCTTCCACGCCAAGGAAAGTCCCTTCCGGACACGGGACGAAGTCTTCAATCTTGTATCTTCATAGTCTGGGAGTCCGGCCGAAGGTATAGTCCGGCTATCCGAACACCCCCTAATCCAGGACTCCCTCACCCGTTGTATGCGAACGTTAGAATCTATCACACCTGATCATCACGTGGTGCTTCGAAACAACGAACCTTCGCAACGGTGCACAGTTAGGGGGGACACTTTTCTTGAAATTTCAGCGAGGGATCATCTTATTTATGCTACCGTCGTTCTAAGCAAATAAGGTGTAAACATGACAAACATCACATGCAAATCATAAAGTGACATGATATGGCCAATATCATCTTGCGCCTTTTGATCTCCATCTTCGAGGTGCGGCATGATCATATTCGTCACCGGCATGACACCATGATCTCCATCATCATGATCTCCATCATCGTGTCTTCATGAAGTTGCCTCGCCAACTATTACTTCTACTACTATGGCTAATGGTTAGCAATAAAGTAAAGTAATTACATGGTGTTTTCACTGACACGCAGATCATAAATAAATTAAGACAACTCCTATGGCTCCTGCCGGTTGTCATACTCATCGACATGCAAGTCGTGATTCCTATTACAAGAACATGATCAATCTCATACATCACATATATCATTCATCACATCCTTTTGGCCATATCACATCACATAGCATACCCTACAAAAACAATTTAGACGTCCTCTAATTGTTGTTGCATGTTTTACGTGGCTGCTATGGGTTTCTAGCAAGAACGTTTCTTACCTACGCAAAACCACAACGGTGATATGCCAATTGCTATTTACCCTTCATAAGGACCCTTTTCATCGAATCCGATCCGACTAAAGTGGGAGAGACAGACGCCCACTAGCCACCTTATGCATCAAGTGCATGTCAGTCGGTGGAACCAGTCTCACGTAAGTGTACGTGTAAGGTCGGTCCGGGCCGCTTCATCCCACAATGCCGCCGGATCAAGATAAGACTAGTAATGGTAAGCAAATTGAACAAATCATCACCCACAACTGCTTTGTGTTCTACTCGTGCATAGAATCTAAGCATAGACCTAGCTCATGATGCCACTGTTGGGGAACGTAGCAGAAATTCAAAAAAATTCCTACATGTCACCAAGATCAATCTATGGAGAGACTAGCAACGAGAGGGAGGAGTGCATCTTCATACCCTTGAAGATCGCAATGCGGAAGCATTACAAGAACGCGGTTGGTGGAGTCGTACACGCAGCTAGCGATTCAGATCGCGGTCGATTCCGATCTAAGCGCCGAACAACGGCGCCTCCGTGTTCAACACACGTACAGCCCAGTGACGTCTCCCACGCCTTGATCCAGCAAGGAGAGAGGGATAGGTTGGGGAAGACTCCGTCCAGCAGTAGCACAATGGCGTGGTGATGGTGGAGGAGCACGGTACTCCAGCAGGGCTTCGCCAAGCACTACAAGAGACGAGGAGGGAGAGGGGTAGGGCTGCACCAAGGAAGAGAGCAAATCACATGTGTTGGGCAGCCCCATACCTCAAGTATGTATAGGGAGAGGCGAGGGGCTGCGCCCCCTCTAGGGTTCCCTCCACAAGGGGGGGCGGCAGCCCTAGATCCCATCTAGGGTGGCGGCCAAAGGGGAGATGGAGAGAGGGGGCGCCCTAGGGTGGGCCTTAAGGCCCATCTGGACCTAGGGTTTGCCCCCTCCCACTCTCCCTGCGCCTTGGGCCTTGGTGGGGGGCGCACCAGCCTACCTGGGGCTGGTCCCCTCCCACACATGGCCCACGCAGCCTTCTGGGGCTGGTGGCCCCACCTGGTGGACCCCCGGGACCCTCCCGTTGGTCCCGGTACGTTACCGTAGCAATTGAAACTTTTCCGATGACCAAAACGGGACTTACCATATATAAATATTTACCTTCGGACCATTCCGGAACTCCTCGTGGCGTCCGGGATCTCATCCGGGACTCCGAACAACATTCGGTAACCATGTACATACTTTCCCTATAACCCTAGCATCATCGAACCTTAAGTGTGTAGACCCTACGGGTTCGGGAACCATGCAGACATGACCGAGAGAACTCTCCAGCCAATAACCAACAGCGGGATCTGGATACCCATGTTGGCTCCCACATGTTCCACGATGATCTCATTAGATGAACCATGATGTCAAGGATTCAATCAATCCCGTATACAATTCCCTTTGTCTATCGGTATGATACTTGCTCGAGATTCGATCGTCGGTATCCCGATACCTCGTTCAATCTCGTTACCGGCAAGTCCCTTTACTCGTTCCATAATACATCATCCCGTGATCAACTCCTTGGTCACATTGTGCACATTATGATGATGTCCTACCGAGTGGGCCCAGAGATACCTCTCCGTTACACGGAGTGACAAATCCCAGTCTCGATTCATGCCAACCCAACAGACACTTTCAGAGATACCCGCAGTGCACCTTTATAGCCACCCAGTTACGTTGTGACGTTTGGTACACCCAAAGCATTCCTATGGTATCCGGGAGTTGCACAATCTCATGGTCTAAGGAAATGATACTTGACATTTGAAAAGCTTTAGCATACGAACTATACGATCTTGTGCTAGGCTTAGGATTGGGTCTTGTCCATCACATCATTCTCCTAATGATGTGATCCCATTATCAATGACATCCAATGTCCATGGTCAGGAAACCATGACCATCTATTGATCAACGAGCTAGTCAACTAGAGGCTTACTAGGGACATGTTGTGGTCTATGTATTCACACATGTATTACGGTTTCCGGTAAATACAATTATAGCATGAACAATAGACAATTATCATGAACAAGGAAATACAATAATAACCATTTTATTATTGCCTCTAGGGCATATTTCCAACATATTGGACTTTTCATTTTGATGGGTCCAGGCAATTGGATGGCTCGGGATCTGGAGTTGTATTAACTTCCCCACGAGGTGACAAATTTTGTTATGTGTTACGGTTGATGTTTACATGCACTAACAACGCAGCAGAGTATGAAGAATTTCTCCATGGTCTTCGAGTGGCAAAAGAGATGAGCTTGAGCTGGGTCAGATGTATTGGTGATTCAGATCTAGTGGCTCAACAGGTGTCTGGCAAGTGGGATTCCAAAGACCCTCTCATGGCGGCTTATCACCGAGAGGTCGATGCTGTTGCAGGATATTTTAAAGGTTATCTGGTGGAACACATTGACCGTTGGAAAAACGAAGCAGCTAACGCTTTGAGCCGGCTGGGGTCTCAACGTAAGCCGGTACCACCCAACACCTTTTTGGATATTTTGCATAACCCCTCTGTCAAGTTGCCCACAAAAGAAGATTTAGTTGTTCCTGACCCGGAGGCGCAGTTGGTGGAGGCTCTTCACGTCATCCCAGAATGGATGGTGTTGTTCTTGGCTTACATGACCCGGGGAGAGTTGCCAGCGGATGAGACCCTGGCTCGACAGATAACCCGGCAGTCTAAGTCCATGACGATTCCGGATGGAGAGTTATTCCATCGCAGTGTTTCCGGAGCATTTCAACGGTGTGTTTCCCCCGAAGAAGGTCAAGAAATCCTTCGTGAAATCCATGAAGGCGATCGTGGTCATCACGCCGGGTCAAAATCTTTAGTGGCCAAGGCATTTCGTCACTGGTTTTACTGGTTGACGGCTCACGCTGATGCAGAAGATCTGGTCAGTAGATGTGATGGATGCCAGAAATTTGCATGACGAGCGCATGTGCCGGCTCAAGAGCTCCGGATGATTACAATCACTTGGCCGTTTGCAGTCTGGGGGCTTGACATGGTGGGACCTTTCAAAAGGTCTAAGGATAAAAAGAAGCATCTCTTGGTGGCTGTTGATAAGTTCACCAAATGGGTTGAGGCGGAGCCTGTGAGTAAGTGTGATGTAGCCACAGCGGTTCAGTTCATGAAGAAAGTAATCTTCCATTTCGGTTTTCCACACAGTATTATCACAGACAATGGCACTAATCTGTCCCAAGGGGCTATGGAAGAATTTTGTCAGCGAGAGCATATCCGGCTTGATGTTTCTTCTGTAGATCATCCTCAATCCAATGGTCAAGCTGAGAGAGCCAATCAGGAAATTCTGAAAGGGCTAAAACCCCAGCTTATTGTTCCCTTACAGCAAACGTCGGGTTGTTGGGTGGAGGAATTGCCTTCAGTGCTATGGAGTATCAATACTACACCCAACAGGTCTACGGGTTACACACCCTTCTTCATGGTTTATGGAGCAGAAGCAGTGTTGCCTAGTGACATCCGTCATGACTCGCCCCGTGTGGCGGCTTATGTTGAAGCTAACAATGAAAAAGCCAGATAGGATGCGCTTGACTTGTTGGATGAAGAAAGAGACTTAGCAGCAGCGCGGTCAGCAATTTATCAATAGGACTTGCGTCATTATCACAGCCGCCGGGTTAAGTCCAGGACTTTTTAGGAAGGCGACTTGGTGCTCCGGCTCGTCCAAGACCTTTCAGATGCACACAAGTTATCCCCACCTTGGGAAGGACCCTTTGTGGTCAGTAAAAATTTAAACAATGGGTCCTACTACCTCATTGACGTTCGAGAGCATGCAGACTCACGTAAGTCGGAGGAAGAGACCCGCCGACCGTGGAACATCGCTCAACTTTGGCCATATTACACCTGAGCTACCGGCTCTCATCATGTACATACGTTCACATTGTATATACAATGATAAGCAATAAAGTAAGACCATCGGTCTCTTTTCTTTTCAAAGACTATGCATCTTTATTATTTTTTATTCACAAATGACTATTAAGGAGCTGATCATATTTGAATCAAGTTTAACCTTTTTAGTCCAGCTCATGATCATATCCGAATCTAGCAGTAAATCTTATGGTCACTTGGGGGCTTCCTTTTCAAACATAGGTCGTATTCGAACCAAAGAGAACATAGCTGGCGTAACCCTCTTGATCGGCTCAAGGCCAAACTCGCTTGGGGGCTTCTTGATCGTATCCGAATCATAGCGTAACCCTTTTTGAGTCCGACTTGGATCGTATTCGAATCAGGGTCGTCAAAAACCTCTCAAGGTCATTGGGGGCTTCCTGTTCAAACATAGGTCATATTCGAACCAAAGAGAACATAGCTGTCGGTACCCTCTTGATAGGCGCAACGCCAAAGCCACTGGGGGCTATATGGTCATATTCGAACCTTAGCTTAACCCCTTTGGTCCGGTTTACTGATCGTATTCGAATCAGAAACCCCCAACTTTTTGAATACAGAGTTAAAATTATGCTTGTTATCTGTTGTTTGCCTTTGAGCTTTTGTTGTTTTTAATATGAAAAATAAGGAAACCATTTTCTTCGTCGGCTCAATTATTGGACAACACAGCCGCCTGGGTTATTCAAGCCAGTGGTTCAAAGATGCAAAGGTACGAGCTACCAAGATATGATGATCATTGAGTATTCAAGGAGTATTAACTTTTCATACATATGGAATTATCAATTCATCACCTGGGTTATTTAAACCAGCGATCTAAGGATCAACAAGGATAAGGTATGGTTTTTTACTTATATGCGCTTACCTGCTGCGTTAACTCAAGAGTTAGTATTAAACCTTATCCTTTATTTACATTTGTTTCTGTTTTCCTTATTGAGGTAAATTTATGGGTGGTACATTAGGTGTTTAAGCCTAGTTGGTTCTAAACCGCATTGCCAGTCTTTTCCTTGTGTTCATAGGAACAAAGTTCAACCGTTGCAGAGACAAACATTAAACTATGCATACATTGACATCTAAAACACAGATTCACATAAGAAGTATTTTATGCACGATGGCATAAGCAAACATGCAGTGTTTTAACTAAAGTTATTACACGGCTTTATAAGCCTATGAAGATGATCATTGTCCCTCCCTCACCGGTTCACCGCCGTCTGGTTGCTGGAAGTTAGATTTTGACCAATCAAAGCCGTTCATGGCGACGAATTTGGCTTCATCGTCAATCAGGCCGACCGGGTCAATTTCTGGAGCAAAGGTATCTTCTCTCACAGGTGGGATCAGATCTTCTACTTTATATGAAGGAGTGGCCATCTTCTTATTTTCATTATCAAAACCCGGCTGGTACTTGTCCACATTGGTGTCCTCTCCAAGACTAGTTGCTAGAGGCCGGACTTCGCGTACACACACTATGAAATCATCCTGATCAAACGGAGACCCGTCCTCCTTCACAGTAGGGTAACCTCTTGCCACGTCCGTCGGGTCTAGGTCTGGCACCCAAGCCTTGAAGCGGCTTAGGGCAGTCAAAGCTCCGGCCCACGCGCAGGAGCGTTTTACTTCTTGGAATCTCGCCGGAAGGATGGACAACTTCTTCAAGACATCGCTAAGCCGGTTGGGTCCTTGGTTTGCAGGAGAGATAGCGGCCAGAGCCCGTTGTGCACCAATGTACAATTGTTCAACCAAGGTGTATACGACCTTCAGTTTAATCAACGGGTCTTGGCTTAGATTTTTGCTTCGCGGACCTGCATATATTTAACAGAGTCAGTGGGCGGATTATACTCCGGTTTGGCATAAAATACACGAAAGGTCAAAACAAGGCAGCTTACCAAAGATAACAGCGACCATCTGAGACACCCGACCCTTTAAACCGCTCAGCTCGGTTGATATTTCTTTCAGAGCTGTTTCGGCTGTCTCAGCTCACCGGGTCAGAAGTGTTTTCTCATCTTTCCAAGTTTTCTCTTTGGCAGCAAAGCTGGTCTTCAAATTCTCCGTTTCAAAAAGGCTTATTTGCAGTTTGGAGGTGGAAGACTTGATTTCTGATTCCTGACTCGCTAGCCGGGTCTTTGCTTCATTCAGTTGAGAGTTTAATTCAGACAATGCATCCTATGAAATATTCAGATAAGTCAAGACTTGGTTTTAAATTCCAACATCCAAATTCAAGATTCAAGTCCCAAGTACTTCACGAATAAACCACTTGGCACTTGGGGGCTAATGTATGCCAAATCAAAAAATTTATGACTCTACCAGCATATTTGAAGTCCCAAGTCCTTTACAAAGTAACATCACTTGGCACTTGGGGGCTAATGTACGCAGTTCAGCAAGTTTATCAAGGATAAACCGGAATGTTAAGTACTTTATAGATGGTTTTAAATTCTGAAGTACCGATTCATTAATGATCAAAATAAACCGGTCCTTGGGGACTATGGGTGAAGTCTTATTCTATCAATATCAGGGAAAGATTCAGAATTAAAGGTCTCGGCCTATATTTTAAGTCTATAGGTTGTTCCGTTTCTCTCATAATCTACAGACTTGGGGCTGAAGGAATATTGATAAACCGGAAACTACGTACCTCATACTTGAATTGAAGCTTCTTGACCATCTCAATCTCAGAGTCATGACTGGAGTGTACATGACTGAGATAGCCGGATAAGATATCACTGGCATTAAGACGGTCATAGTTGGCAACATCAAGACGAACCTTCCGCCTCTTTAAAGCTTCTTGCTTAGCTGTGCACTGTCCCAATACCGTCGGGTTCCCCGGCTCAACAAAGCGGCTCCCAGTAATTTGAACATCTTGAACACGGGGAGATGGTGGGTCGGTTGAGCTTGATGGACCAGCCGCAGAAGGGTTAATAGTGGTTTCTACAAGGGATGGTTCCGGAGGATTTGCTTCATGGACAATAGGCGGGTCTTCTGGGGCGACAGTTAATGGAGAAGGTGGCCTAGCTGGCTCAGATGCCAGTACTGGCGGGTCTTCCACTGGTTTTGTTGCCTTCGCCTTCTTGGACTTAGCCTAACCGCTAAAGAAAAATATTGCAGGATAGTCAGCATTAAGATAACAATTGATCAAACTCGGAGGAAAAGAGGATTTTTAATTACCCAGGAGCAGTCTTGAAAGCCAGAAATTGTGTTTGTGATGAGTCGCCTGAGGAACGAGACACCTCTTGAAAAGGTAAAAGAAAGGAGTTAAAAGAAATGCAAGGAGCAGGATTCATTAAAACAAGTTAAGGACATTAATAAGTAAACCTTGTTTAGACGTTTCCGAGGGGTCTGTTCAAGGACGACAGCCGGCTCATCTTCAATCTCAACTTCACGGCGGCTTTCATGCTGCTGCTTTTTCAAATGAAAGTTGGGATCCAAGTAAGCTAAGGGGTTAGAAAACCTTACTTTATGGATCACTCGTCGAACTTTGTGTCTTGGTAAGGGCTCTGAGTCGGAGGAAATGATAGTTACCTCTGCTTCCCCGGCTTGACTAGCCCCAGTGTCATCCTGGTAAGGATCAGTGTCAATAAGATTGTTAACAAATTGGCCAAGGGAATCATGGGCTACCTCCAAGTCAGACGAGTCATCAAGTTTCATCAAATCTTCAACGGTGGTTTTCTTTTTCTTCTTCGTTCTCTGGGTCGATTTCTTGGCATTCATGGCGGCAAGTTTCGCCTTCTTGGCAGCTTCGTGATCGTATTTCACTTTCCAAAAGTCAAAGTTATCCTACAAAGATAAGAGGAAGGATCAGTGATAAACAATACGGCTAGATAGAATACAAAGGAAAAAGATCAGAATGCCCTTACTTCTGGTACCGGGTTAAATTTACAGAAGGGATTTAACCCAACGACACTGCAATCTTCATACTTCGCATTCACCAGAACATTTGACATTGCGACAACATCTTCCTCAGTTAGTTGAACCGGGGTATGACGGAGAGAGTCATCCAGGTCTCCACCATATTCATACATCAACTTGGAGCAACGGCTTAATGGAATAATCCGCCATGAGATCCAGCAGCGGGTTAGACCGACTCCGGTTAAACCATTCCCCAACAAGCGGTTGATTCTTCTGATAGATGGAAGCAGTTTCTTGTGTTCAGCAACGGTAAGTTTATCCGGCAGGGCGAACTTGGTGTCAAGATGATCGGGGCGGTAACCCGGCAGTGGCTTCTCGTTGGCGGGTGAGATGTCCTGACAGTAAAACCAAGTTTGGTTCCAGTCCTTTGGGTGACTTGGTAAAACTATGAGGGGGAAAACCGCACCCTGCCGGCGCTGAATTGAGCTAAGGCCATTGGTGCACTCATTCTGCCAGTTCAGATAGAAGTACTCTCTAAATAGTTCCACAGTCGGCTCTTGCTAAAGATATACCTCACATAGCACTTGGAAGTTACAAATATTGGATATGGAATTAGGCCCACTATCCTGAGGATGGAGTTTGAAAAAGTGAAGAACTTCTCTGAAATTTTTTGAGCCGGGCGGTGAGAAGCCCCGGTTCATGTGATCAGTAAAAACGATCACTTCACCATCTTTTGGATTGGGTCATTATTCTTCCGGGTCAGGAGCACGATAAGACATGATGTTTCTTGAAGGCAGAAATCCAATGAGGAAGAACTCTTTCAGACGCTCCTCAGTTATGGTTGAGGGGACCCAATTGCAGATGGTGTGTGTCTTTGAAGGCATGATGTACAAGGGACTGGAAAAGGAAAAACAAAATGCCGGTTCAATTAACAGTTAAAGGTTGAAGTTGTAAAACAAGTAACGGCGGCTTAACTAAGGGCTAATGACATATAAGGAAAAGGAAGCTGGAGAGATAAGCCGCCATGACTATGGACTTTCTCGGAAAGCAATTACAGCTAAGTGTTGGCATAAACAAGTTTCACCAAGCTATCATTATTATTTTGGATCAAATGGTTGTTCTGGAAAGAAAAATATTCTAGACCTAAATATCTAATACAGGCGAGTTCGTCAGTTCTAAACAAAGCCTCTGAACAGGAAAAGGAATTTGTTTGCATTTGAAGTGAGTGCGAAATAACTACCGCATCGGTTTTATACTATCCAAAGATCAACAAATGGCGATGGTGATGAAATCTATGAAGAGTTCATGAAGAACAGTGAAGAACACCAAGGAACTCGAAGGTCCTAATGCGGATCTGATGTCGAGGAAGAAAGAGACTTACAGATGCAGAGTTGCAGCGGAGATTCGTTGCGTTTTCTTCAGGTCGAATCAGGTTGATGCGGTGGCCTGAGTCGATGAAGACAAGATCTGCGGCGGCGGCAGAGCTCGAGCGGCAGAGAAAACAACCAAAGGGGGAAAATGGAAAAGACCTAGGTGCCTATTTATAAGGAAAAGACCGATAAGTGGGCGCGAGAAACAAGGAGACCAAAACATGGTTATCCAGCTACCTAGGTGCCTCAATTTTTGGAAAGGCATTAAAGATAAAGATCCGTTAAAAGATGGCATGGTGGCGGTTTTCCGAAAAATCCAGAGATGACGTCATGGTGTGTTACAAGGAAATTTCAGTAAAGATAAGAAGATGGATTTTTTGGCTAAGTATGGAAGATTGACAAAGAACAAAGTTCAAAGTCAACCTGGGGCCTAATGTTGGGGATATTACTATCAGTTGAGACCCGTCCAGGAGGGGCCGGGTCAGCTTCAATGGCGGGTTACGCAAGAAGCCCAGTAAACATTCAAAGATTGTAGTTTATTAAGTCTTATAGAAGGCCCAAAGGCCTGGGGCCGGTTTAAGGCATGATACAATAAACCGCCATATGTAAGGAAATACTTGTACAGAAAGGCATGTAAAGAAGGTCACCGGGCCGGACACGATTATGAGCCGGCCGGGACTTTGTAGGCCACCAGGCATCAACCAGTGTATATAAGGGGACGACCCGGTGGCGGTTTAGGGCAAGAAACAACCAAGTCGATAACCAAGCCAGCGAGTTGAGCCTCTTGGAGATCGAAACCTCAGCAATATCAATCCAACTAGACGTAGGCTTTTACCTTCATTGTAAGGGGCCGAACTAGTAATAAAACTCTCTCGTGTGCCCCTTGTCCCGATCAACCCCTTTAAGCTTCCTAGTGCGATGGCCCTACGACTAAGTCCTTGCTTTAGGACATCTGCCGTGTCAACTCCCAGACACATTGCGTTGTTGACGAATTTGAAGATCTAAGAAGAATTTCAATGCTCCCATCATAGACATTTGATACTCTTGACTCATCATACAGGCAAATTCATCACTATAACGTTGGTCAGTACAGCCAAAGATAATATCATCAACATATATTTGGCACACAAACAATTCACCATCATAGGATTTAGTAAAAAGAGTAGGGCCAAGTGAACCGGGTTTGAAGCCTTTCTTCATGAGGAATTCCTTCAAAGTATCATACCACGCCCGAGGGGCCTGCTTGAGGCCATAGAGGGCCTTGTTGAGTCTGAAGACTTTGTCAGGATTCTTTGGATCTTCAAAACCTGGGGGTTGATCAACATATACTTCTTCCTCAAGCTTACCATTGAGGAATGCACTTTTCACATCCATTTGATATAAAGTGATATCATGATGGTTAGCATAAGCAAGTAATATGTGAATAGCCTCAAGTCTAGCAACAGGTGCAAAAGTTCCATCGAAATCAATTCCTTCAACCTGTGTGTATCCTTGAGCTACAAGTCGTGCCTTATTCCTCACCACAAGGCCATTTTAATCTTGATTGTTGTGGTAGATCCACTTTGTGCCAATGATATTGTGGTTGCGAGGATCTGGACGTTTGACCAGTTCCCAGACGTTGTTGAGCTCGAACTGATGTAATTCTTCTTGCATGGCTTGAATCCACTCAGGCTCCAGAAATGCTTCATCTACCTTAGTGGGCTCTGTGATAGAGACAAAAGCATAGTGCCCACAAAAGTTAGATAAATGTGAAGCTTTTGAGTGTGTGAGAGGACCTAGCGCTTTAATGTCATTGATGATCTTTTCAACTTGCACTTCTTTTGCAACGCGAGGATGAGCTGGTTGCCATCGAGGAATTTGATCAGCATTTTCTTCAGCACCATTTTCTTCAGTATTTTCTTCAGGTGCATTAGCTAGACGTTCTTCATGTTCTAGAACGAATTCTTCAGCAGATTCTTCAGTGGGAATGACATCCTCAGTAGCCTTGAACTTGATAGTTTCCTCAGGTGCTGGTTCATCTATCACAGTAGGTAGGTGCTCTCTTTGCGAGCCATTAGTTTCATCGAACCACACATCTACAGTTTCAACAACCTTGTGAAGAACGTTGTTGAAGAGTCTATAGGTGTGCGAGTCCTTTCCGTGACCAAGCATAAAACCTTCATGTTCTTTCGGTGCAAATTTTGAGTTGTGATCAGGATCTCTAATCCAACATTTAACACCAAAGACTTTGAAATAAGTTACATTGGGTTTCTTATCAGTGAGGAGTTCATAGGCAGTCTTCTTGAAGAATTTGTGAAGATATACTATGTTGATGATGTGGCATGCCGTATCAATTGCCTCAATCCAGAAACGACGAGGCGTTTTGTATTCATCAAACATAGTGCGAGCCATCTCAGCAAGAGTCCTGTTCTTGCGCTCCATGATGACGTTCTGTTGAGGAGTATAGGGAGCAGATAACTCATGAGTAATACCAAGTTCATCAAGATAGTCATCAAGACCAGAATTCTTGAACTCAGTTCCATTGTCACTTATGATGTGCTTGATCTTCACACCAAAGTTGGTTGAAGCCCTCGAGGAAAATCGTTTGAAGACTTCCTGCACTTCATGTTTGTAAGTAACAATGTGTACCCATGTGTATCGAGAGTAATCATCAACAATAACAAAGCCATATTGAGATGCCTCATTTGAGACTGCAGAATAATGGTTAGGACTGAAGAGATCCATGTGAAGCAATTCAAATGGACGAGTAGTGGTCATGATAGTCTTCGCAGGATGCTTAGCCTTTGTCATCTTCCCTGCTTCACAGGCTCCGCATAGGTGATCCTTGAGGAATTTGACATTCTCGATGCCAATGACATGTTTCTTCTTTGCAAGCGTGTGCAAATTCCTCATGCCTGCATGACCAAGTCGTCGATGCCAGAGCCAGCCTTCTAAAGCTTTTGCAAGTAGGCACATGGCTGGTTATGGTCCTGTAGAGAAATCAACAATATACAGGTCTCCTCTCCTAAAGCCTTCAAAGACTTTGGAATTTTCAGCTTCCATAACCACAACACAACGGTACTTGCCAAAGACAACAACCATATCGACATCGCAAAGCATTGAGACAGACATGAGGTTGTATCCTAAGGACTCGACAAGCATGACTTTGTCCATGTGTCGATCCTTTGTGATCGCAACCTTACCTAGACCCAATACCTGACTTTTTCCTTTGTCAGCAAAGATGATATGCTTCAGATGCGACGGAGATAATGGAGCATCCATCAATAGATTCTTGTCACCAGTCATGTGATTTGTACATCCACTATCGAGGACCCACTCAGTGGCTTTGGGTTGATCATCCTACAGATGAATTAGTGCAGCTTATGAACTCATATACTTCATCAGTGAAGAATATGACATCAATTCATCAGATCAATTTCATCAAGCAATAGAACAGATAAAGCAGTATGAGGACGTGAGATATGAAAGTTCATTTCTTCATGATTAGCTTGCGTCCTTTCAGGCACACTCAGGTCTCCAGCAAATTCTTCAGACGATTACGTACATGTGGAGACCTGACCCTGCAGAAGAGATTAGTTCTTTTTCTTCACCACCCACATCTGAAGGGGTGGCAAAGAGTTCATCACTCTGCGAGCTCCACATGAGAAAGGTGGCATAGAAGATAGTCCATTTCGTTTCACATAAGAGGAGTTAGGATAAGCATATGAATAAGCAGAGAAATTCTTCGAGGACTTATGAACATAACGATTAGAAGAATACTGCTCATATTCATAGCCATTGGCTCTTCCCCGTGAAACAGAGTAGTTAGCATGATGATATTCATATGAGGACTTTGATCCTTTTGAGGAATTTGGTCCATATGAAGAATTTGATATGGGGTTCCTATTCTTCACAGGTGGTGTCCTGAGGACATTCACCTGAAGACTTTCAAGGCACTTTTTGGGAACCTAGATTTTCTTCATAGGAGAACCGTTCCTGCAGTTAGTGCCAACATATCTAGCAAATACTTCACCATTCTGATTTTTGAACAGTTTATAGTTGGAGTCAAATGACTCATCATCAGAACGAGGAGATTCACATGCAAATCCAGATAAGTTAGATGGATCAACTGGAGGTCCCTTTGCAGCAACCCAAGAGGTTTTGGGGTACTGCTCAGGCTTCCAATATGTACCATCAGCATTGAGTTTCCTCTCAAAGGCAATACCCTCTTTCCTAGGGTTCCTGTTGAGGATCTGCTTTTTAAGCACATCACAAAGAGTCTAATGCCCTTTGAGGCTTTTGTACATGCCTGTCATGTACAATTCCTTCAGCCCTGCATCGTCAGTGATACTAGCAATGTCCTCAGATGAGGAATTAGTGATAGCAGAGGCAGGTGAAGAATTTGAAACATTAACAGCATTTGAACATTCAGGTGAAGAATTAGCAGATTCATGTTCAATGCACTTCAAGCATGGAGGAACAAATTCTTCCTGAGAAGCGCTAATTTGTTGAGCAGGTAATGAATCGCGCTCCTTCTGAAGATCTTCATAACTCACTCTTAGCTTATCAAGGTCTTGCTTTCTTTGAAGAAATTCATAAGAAAGCTTCTCATGATTAGATAAGGGAGTGTTATGATGATCTTGAAGGGTGTCATACTTAGTATGAAGTCTCTGAAGACTTTCAGCCAAAGCTCTTGACTGGTCCATTTCTTCACCCAACATATCATCGCTCTTATTTAGCATGTATTGAACTTTTCCAAAGCTCTTTGTTGTTTAGTGGCAAGGGAATCAAGTTTGACATAGCTGGGTCCAAATTCATCACCAGATTCATCATCACTAGACTCGGATAAGTAGCATTCAGTTACCTTAGCATCTTTTGCCATAAGGCATGATGCAGAAGATGATGATTCTGGTTCGAATGTCATCGCTTTGAGAGATTCCTTAAAGTCCTCAAACCAAGGATCATGATAGGTTCGATGACCTTCATAGACCTCAGAGAGACGGTCCCAGATAAGCTTCACATGATCGAGATGCATGATATTCCTGAACTGATTTTGAGACAGACAAGAGCAGATGACATCCTTCACTGTGAGGTTGAGAAGAGTGTACTTGCGAATGTCATCAGCTTCCGCCATCTTGCACAGATCGGTCAGACCAACCTTAGTGATAGTCCACAGCTCGTTGTTCATCGCTAGGAGGCGCTTCTTCATCATGGCCTTCCACTTGGGATACTCATGGCCGTCAAAGATGGGGCATGTCACTTTCTTCATACCTGCGGTCGACATAACTAAAACTCTAGGTGGTTAAACCAAAATCACACAGAACAAGGGAGTACCTTGCTCTGATACCAATTGAAAGTGCGTTATATCGACTAGAGGGGGGTGAATATGCGATTTTTATGAATTCTCCACTAAGGAATTTGCAGGTGAGGAAATTCCTTAGCTAATAACTACTAGCAGCGGAATAAGTACTCAAAAGTAAACATAACAGAACACAAGCATAGTCATCATGATGAAATGAAGACAAGCACATAGTACAGGAAACGTATGCACAGGATAACACAGGATGAAGACAAACAGACTGAAGAAATTGAACTGAGGAATTTGAGAAAGTCTTCAGTCAAAGTCTTCAAGCATAGATATGAACAAGCACTCAACACAATTATGAGGAAATGAAAGAGTTGAGGAAATAGAACCAGTGAGCTTGGTCAAGACAATGATTTGGTAGACCAGTTCCAACTGTTGTCTCAGTTGTATGTCTGGTTGGAGCGGCTAGGTATTTAAACCTGAGGACACCCAGTCCCGGACACACAGTCCTCACCATATTCTCCTTGAGCTAAGGTCACACAGACCTCGCCCAATCACTCGTGGTAAGTCTCTAGGTGACTTCCGAACCTTCACAAACTTGGTCACTCGGCGATCCAGAATTCCTCTTGGATGCTCTAGACCTTGACGCCTAACCGTCTGGAAGAAGCACAGTCTTCAAAGGTAACAAGCGTCGGATCCACGCAGGATCAATCTCTTCAGTGATGCTCAATCACTTTGGGTTTGTAGGTGTTTGGGTTTGGGTTTTGGTTTTCCTCACTTCATGATTTTTGCTCAAATTCCTCGGAGGATGGGATACTCCCAAATGACAAGTGTCAGTTTCTCTCGGAGCAGCCAACCAGCTAGTGGTTGTAGGGGGCGGCTATTTATAGCCTAGGGAGCAGCCCAACACGATAGGACATAAATGCCCTTCAATGATATGACCGTTAGGTGGGTAGATATTTTGGGACAGCTGGCGCATAGCACAGCAACGGTCGGAATTTTGAGTAGCAAAATCCTCATGGCTATCATGCACCTCACTATGTAGGCAATCCGCACTGGTGAATTCCTAACTCCCCAGTCAGAACAAATTCCTCAGAAAACAGAAGAACTTCATCTCTGTCACTGAAGAATATGACTGAACTGTATGAGTTTTCCAATGGTTCACTCGAAGGGATTGGTAGGTGTAGGATTTTGAGTTGAGCATCACTTGGAAATTTTTCCTTAGTATTTCCTCGACCCCCTTTAACAGTACGGTGTTTCCTAAGACTCAAGAAAGAGAAAATGAAACTGTAAAAACAAGAGTCTTCACGCTTCATGTTCCTCCAATGAATACCGGGTCTTCAAGGTCACACCAATTTCTTCACTTTCAAAGTCTTCAGAAAGTCTTCAGTTGAAGAACTTCATTTTTAGGGATCGACTTTCTCTGTAAATATCAAACTCCTCATAGACTTATGGATCTATGTACACTCACAAACACATTAGTCCCTTAACTTATAAGTCTTCAATACACCAAAATCATTAAGGGGCACTAGATGCACTTACATCTAGTCAGTCCTTGATCTTTAAAGGTGCTCTGCATTTATGTTTTGCGGTCTCACAAAGGGCTAGCGAGATACCATCTTGGTATATCATATTATGATTGTTTTGAGAAAGTGTTGTCATCCGAGATTTATTATTATTGCTTGCTAGTTGATTATGCCATTGATATGAGTAAATATGAGACCTATGCGTTATTGTGAATATAGTTAGTTCATAATCTTTGCTGAAAACTTGAATGCTGGCTTTACATATTTACAACAACAAGAGCAAACAGAGTTTGTAAAAGTTTTTTATCACTTTCAGTTTGTCAACTGAATTGCTTGAGGACAAGCAAAGGTTTAAGCTTGGGGGAGTTGATACGTCTCCGTCGTATCTACTTAACTTGCATGATTTGAATGGAACTAACCTGGAATGACGCTGTTTTCAGCAGAATTGCCATGGTGTTATTTATGTGCAGAAACAAAAGTTCTCAGAATGACCTAAAACTTCACGGAACATCTTTTTGGAAATAATAAAAAATCCTTGCAAAAGATGAAGACCAGGGGGCCCACACCCTAGCCAGGAGGGTGGGGGCGCGCCTGCCCCCCTAGGACGCGCCCCCTACCTCGTGGGCCCCCTGGAGCTCCTCCGACCTCGACTCCAACTCTATATATTTTCTTTCGGGGAGAAAAAAATAAAAGAGAAGGATTCATCACGTTTTATGATACGGAGCCGCCGCCAAGCCCTAAAACCTCTCGGGAGGGCTGATCTGGAGTCCGTTCGGGGCTCCGGAGAGGGGAATCCATCGCCATCGTCATCATCAACCTTCCTCCATCACCAATTTCATGATGCTCACCGCCGTGCGTGAGTAATTCCATCGTAGGCTTGCTGGACGGTGATGGGTTGGATGAGATCTATCATGTAATCGAGTTAGTTTTGTTAGGGTTTGATCCCTAGTATCCACTATGTTCTAACATTGATGTTGCTATGACTTTGCTATGCTTAATGCTTGTCATTAGGGCCCGAGTGCCATGATTTCAGATCTGAACCTATTATGTTTTCATCAATATATGAGAGTTCTTGATCCTATCTTGCAAGTCTATAGTCACCTATTATGTGTTATGATCCGTTAACCCCGAAGTGACAATAATCGGGATACTTATCGGTGATGACCGTAGTTTGAGGAGTTCATGTATTCACTATGTGTTAATGCTTTGGTCTGGTACTCTATTAAAAGGAGGCCTTAATATCCCTTAGTTTCCATTAGGACCCCGCTGCCACGGGAGGGTAGGACAAAAGATGTTATGCAAGTTCTTTTCCATAAGCATGTATGACTATATTCGGAATACATGCCTACATTACATTGATGAATTGGAGCTAGTTCTGTGTCACCCTAGGTTATGACTGCTACATGATGAACCGCATCCGGCATAATTCTCTATCACCGATCCATTGCCTACGAGCTTTCCATATATTGTTCTTCGCTTATTTACTTTTCCGTTGCTATTGCTAGCATCACTACAAAATACCGAAAACATTACTTTTGCTATCATTACCTTTTGCTACAGTTACCACTACTATCATATTACTTTGCTACTAAATACTTTGCTGCAGATATTAAGTTTCCAGGTGTGGTTGGATTGACAACTCGGCTGCTAATACTTGAGAATATTCTTTGGCTCCCCTTGTGTCGAATCAATAAATTTGGGTTGAATACTCTACCCTCAAAAACTGTTGCGATCCCCTACACTTGTGGGTTATCAGGGTACGATGTTCCTGTGAGACGGACGCCTGCCGCAGCATGCTCGTCAAGATATCCGGCGCCTCTGGGTCTCCGGAGGCTACCATAAGAGTACGAGCACCCTTTGAAGGGATCTGTTTATTCATATCCAGCTTTATACCGGATTGCTCGGGGCCCCTATTGTCGTTCCCCGGACCCTGGGCTACCTAAGTATCACCTTTGGGTAATGTCTTCATCATCCCTTGCACCACTTGTTGGTCGGGGGAGACCCTCCATGACAACACCTCGAAGTACTCCGCCCTATTGGACGGAGAGGCTGGTGGGTGCGTCTCACTTTCCATCATCTCTGGGAGAAGGTCCCCCAAGGAAGAGGATTGTTGAGGAAGACTGCGTGTTGAGCTGCAAAAAATATATATCCCAGGCATTATAAGAAAAGAAGGGACATGTTTAAAAACAACCTTGTTCACTTATGATGTGGCCTGAGGCTTGGCCTCTTCATGCGACTGCGCTTCGACGTCCTCCAAGCCCGAGCCACCCACCTGAGGCATCTTGCCTCGCTTAGGGGCCTGCTTCTCCCAGTCTTCGTAGGCAGCCCTTCTCTTCCTAGGAGGAAAGGAGACAGTGGCCCCCTTCACTTTTGTCTTCGGATAAGGGGATTTTGATTTCTCCGGACACAATGTCCGATGCACCCTTGGAATAGGTGCCATCTTTGGTCCTCTCACTCTCCACCTCGCCTTCCTTCATAGGCATTTGGTATGGTGCCAGGGCCAGCATCCTTGTTAGAACAGGATTCGCTGGGCCCTTGGGCAGAGGGGCCAGACATATAATTAGTTCCGCCTTCTTTGTCCAGCCCTGGAAGAAGATAGCTTGCTCAGTACCATATTACGGTATGCATAATTACAAAGTGTTCGAGAGACAAGTGCTTACCAGGGTATCCGGATAGTTGCAGTTAAGGCCAGCATCTTCGGTAGTGTCCGGCCAATGTTTCCGCTTCCTGAAAAATAACTTCCACATCCCTTTGTGTGCGGTGCCGAAGAAGTGTTTGAGGGTTTGTGGTCCTTCTGGATTAAGCTCCCACATGCGGTGAGACCTGCGCTGGCATGGCAAGATTCGGCGAACTAACATCACTTGGATCACGTTGACAAGATCGATGTCTCTCTCGAGGAGGGTTCGGATGTGGCTCTGTAAAGTCTGCACTTCATCAACTGATCCCCAGTCCAGCCCCTTGTTGACCCATGATGCAAGCTATAATGGTGGGACAGGACGGAATGTGGGTGCAGCTGCCCATTTAGTGCTGCGGGGCTCCGTAACATAAAACCACTCCCGCTGCCAGTGATTGGAAGTTTCGGTAAAAGAACCTTTTGGCCAAGGAGTGCTGGTGAGTTGGCTGATCATAGCACCGCCACTCCACCTATTCCCCGTCGACTACCTTCGGCTTCACATTGAAGGTCTTGAGCCATAAGCCGAAGTGTGGGGGGTTCGGAGGAAGGCCTCGCATGTAATAATAAATGTCGAGACGTGGAGGATAGAGTCCGGGGCTAGGTCATGAAAATCTAGTCCGTAATAAAACATTAGCCCCCGGACGAAGGGGTGAAGAGCGAACCCTAGCCCCCGGAGGAAGTGAGAGATGAATATGACCCTCTCGCCAGATCTGGGGGTCGGAATAACCTGTCCTTGAGCAGGAAGCCTGTGGTGGACCTCCGCAGTCAAATATCTGGCCGCCCAAAGCTTTGCGATGTCCTCCTCCATAACGGAGGAAGCCACCCATCGGCCTTGGGAGCTGGGTCCGGACATGATGGGGAGGCTTGAAACGATGAAATTGAATCTTGGGTGCTAGAACTCGAGATTGGGAAGCCTGAGGAGAGGTTTGGCATAAAAGACGGCCCTTGGTTCCTTTATAAAGGCAGCGGGTATTGAACGCCACCTCCTAAGCCTAAGAACCTGCCTATTCCTAAGGAATCTTTCCCGCAGGACGGTTGGGTTACCCACGCTCGTATTGATGAAAATCCCGCAATTAGGGGACACGATCTCTGCTTCAACAGGACGTGTCAACGACAACCATGCCCCGAAACGTGGGATGGCGGGATGGGAAACGGTTCGAAATAATGACCGAGAAGCGTGACATCACATTACTAAAAGTTGTCAGCAGATTGGATTCGTAGAATACTATACTCTCTACGGCTGTATGTTACAAGTCTAGACACGATCAATTTGTCCGAAGACTATTTTGGAGTTCGGAAGGAGGAACCCGCCTTGCAATGCCGAAGACAGCACTACGCACCGGATACCTTGTCATTGAAGCCAGGCTCATGGGCTATCGAGGGAGTCCTGGACTAAGGGGTCCTCGGGCGTCCGTCCTGTTAGCCATGGGTCGGACTGATGGGCTGTGAAGATACGAAGACCGAAGACTGCACCCGTGTCCGGATGGGACTCTCCTTGGCGTGGAAGGCAAGCTTGGTGACCGGATATGTAGATTCCCTTCTTTGTAACCGACCTTGTGTAACCCTAGATCCTCCCGGTGTCTATATAAACCGGAAGACTTAGTCCGGATAGGACACTCATGATCATAGCCATACAAGCTAGGCCTCTAGGGTTTAGCCATTACGATCTCGAGGTAGATCAACTCTTGTAATACTCATATTCAACAATATCAATCAAGCAGGACGTAGGGTATTACCTCCATAGAGAGGGCCCGAACCTGGGTAAACATCGTGTCCCTTGTCTCCTGTTACCATCGACCTTAGACGCACAGTTCGGGACCCCCTACCCGAGATCCGCCGGTTTTGACACCGACAACCACTACTATCATATTACTTTGCTACTAAATACCTTCATGTAGATATTAAGTTTCCAGGTGTAGTTGAATTGACAACTCAGCTGCTAATACTTGAGAATATTCTTTGGCTCCCCTTGTGTCAAATCAATAAATTTGGGTTGAATACTCTACCCTCGAAAACTGTTGCGATCCCCTATACTTGTGGGTTATCAAGACTATTTTCTGGCACCGTTGCCAGGGAACATAGCTCTATTCTTTGAGTCACATGGGATTTATATCTGCTGGTCACTATGAAGAACTTGAAAGATAAAAGAACCAAGATTTTTCCCTCAACTACGAGGGGAGGTAAGGAACTGCCATCTAGCTCTGCAATTGATTCACCTTCTGTTTTGAGTAAACTTGCGACACCTACACCTGTTATTCATTCTGATATGCCGCATGTTATTGATGATGCCACTTCTGCTTTGCATGATACTTATGATGAAACTACTTCTATGCTTGATAATACTGTGCCACTAGGTGAATTTTTTGATGAACAACTTGCTAGGTTTAGAGAGAATGAAATTATTAAAACTGATAGTATTGATGAAAGTGATGATGAAGATTCTCCCCCTGGATATGAATTGTCTGTTGTGCCTAAGGGTTATGTTATGGATGAAGAAACTGCTAGAGACTTCTTAGCTTGCAATGATAGATCTGATCTTAAGAAATTATTAGCTAAGCTTAAAGAAAAGTCTTTGAATGCTAGAATGAAATATGACCCTACTTTTGCTACTTCACCTATCTTTATTACTGATAAGGATTATGATTTCTCTGTCGATCCTGAGTTAATTACTTTGGTTGAATCTAATCCTTTTTATGGCTATGAATCTGAAACTGTTGCGGCACATCTTACTAAATTAAATGATATAGCCACCCTATTCACTAATGATGAGAAAACTCGCTATTACTTTATCCTTAAGTTGTTTCCGTTCTCATTAAAGGGTGATGCTAAAACATGATTTAATTATGTTGATCCTGGTTGTGTGCGTAGTCCCCAGGATATGATTTATTACTTCTCTGCTAAATATTTCCCCGCTCATAATAAACAAACTGCCTTAAGGGAAATATATAATTTTGTGCAAATTGAATAAGAGAGTCTCCCACAAGCTTGGGGAGGCTTCTCCGATTACTTAATGCTTTGCCTGATCATCATCTCAAGAAAAATGAAATACTTGATATCTTTTATAATGGACTAACTGATGCTTCCAGAGACCACCTGGATAGTTGTGCTGGTTGTGTTTTCAGGGAAAGAACTGTTGATCAAGCTGAATTGCTATTGAATAATATGTTGAGTAATGAAAATGATTGGACACTTCCTGAACCAACTCCTAAGCCAACTCCGAAGAAAAGGGGTATTCTATTTCTCAATCCTGAAGATATGCAAGAGGCAAAGAAATCTAAGAAAGAAAAGGTATTAAAGCTGAATATGTTAAGAATTTACCACCTATTGAAGAAATACATGGTCTTGATAACCCGACATATGTAGTAAAGGTAAATTCTCTCCATAGATTTGATAAATGTGAAATCCCGTCTACTAAAATTGCTAGGCAATGCTTGGATGAGTTTGATGGCTTTATGGTTAAACAAGAAGACTTCGATGCTTATGTTGGTAGACAATTGAAACGTAATGCTTATATGATTGAACACTTGAGTGATAATATGTCTAGAGTTCAAGGTGAACTTAAACTTATTAGTAAACATGCTTCTATGGTAACCACTCAAGTAGAAAAGGTACTTAAGGCTTAGAATGATTTGCTTAATGAATTAAATAATAAGAAAAATGATAATGTTGTTAGAGTTATGACTAGAGGGGGTAAAATGCCTCAAAAACCTTTGTATCCTGAGGGCCACCCTAAGAGAATTGAGCAAGATTCTCAGAGAACTAATGTTGATGCACCTAGTTCTTCTAAGAAGAATAAAAAGAAAAATGATAGGACTTTGCATGCTTCTAGTGAACCTGTTGTTGACACACCTGAGAATCCCAATGATATTTCTATTTCTGATGCTGAAACACAATCTGGTAATGAACATGAACCTAGTGATAATGTTAATGATGATGTTCACGTTGATGCTCAACCTAGCAATGATAATGATGTAGAGATTGAACCTGTTGTTGATCTTGATAACCCATAATCAAAGAATCAACGTTATGATAAGAGAGACTTTGTTGCTAGGAAGCACGGTAAAGAAAGAGAACCATGGGTTTAGAAACCCATGCCTTTTCCTCCTAAACCATCCAAGAAAAAGGATGATGAGGATTTTGAACTCTTTGCTGAAATTATTAGACCTATCTTTTTGTGTATGAGTTTGAATGATATGCTTAAAATGAACCCTTATGCTAAGTACATGAGGGATATTGTTACAAATAAAAGAAAGATATCGGAAGCTAAAATTTCCACCATGCTTGCTAATTACACTTTTAAAGGTGGAATGCCAAAGAAGCTAGGAGATCCACGAGTACCAACTATACCATGCTCCATTAAGATAAACTATGTTAAAACTGCATTATGTGATCTCGCAGCCAGTGTTATGCCTCTCTCTTTATATCGTAGACTTGATTTGAATAAGTTGACACCTACTGAAATATCTTCGCAAATGGTTGATAAATCAACTGCTATACCTGTCGGTATTTGTGAAGATGTGCATGTCGTGGTTGCAAACATTACTATTTTAACGGACTTTGTTATTCTTGATATCCCTGAGGACGATAGTATGTTGATTATCCCTAGTAGACCCATTTTGAATACTGCAAGGGTTGTTCTTGATTGGAACAAAGGCAATGTCACTTTTCATGTTAATGGTAATGATCATACGTTACACTTTCCGAGGAAAGAACCTCAAGTCCTGATATGTCTCCGTCGTATCTACTTTTCCAAACACTTTTGCCCTTGTTTTGGACTCTAACTTGCATGATTTGAATAGAACTAACCCGGACTGATGCTGTTTTCAGCAAAATTGCCACGGTGTTATTTTTGTGCAGAAATAAAAGTTCTCGTAATGACCTGAAAATCAACGGAGATTATTTTTGGAATATATAAAAAATACTAGAAGAAGGATCCACGTCAGGGGGGCCACACCCTGTCCACGAGGGTGGCGGCGTGCCTACCCCCCTGGGCGCGCCCCCTGCCTCATGGGCCCCCTGATGCTCCACCGACGTCCATCTTGACTCCATATATTCACTTTCAGGGAGAAAAAAATCAGAGAGAAGGATTCATCGCGTTTTACGATACGGAGCCGCCGCCAAGCCCTAATCTCTCTCAGGAGAGTTGATCTGGAGCCCGTTCGGGGCTTTGGAGAGGGGAATCCGTCGCCATCGTCATCATCAACCTTCCTCCATCACCAATTTCATGATGCTCACCGCCGTGCGTGAGTAATTCCATCGTAGGCTTGCTGGATGGTGATGGGTTGGATGAGATTTATCATGTAATCGAGTTAGTTTTGTTAGGGTTTGATCCCTAGTATCCACTATGTTCTGAGATTGATGTTGCTATGACTTTGCTATGCTTAATGCTTGTCACTAGGGCCCAAGAGCCATGATTTCAGATCTGAACCTATTATGTTTTCATGAATATATGTGAGTTCTTGATCCTATCTTGCAAGTCTATAGTCACCTATTATGTGTTATGATCTGTTAACCCCGAAGTGACAATAATCAGGATCCTTACCGGTGATGATCGTAGTTTGAGGAGTTCATGTATTCACTAAGTGTTAATGCTTTGGTCCGGTACTCTATTGAAAGGTGGCCCTAATATCCCTTAGTTTCCAATAGGACCCCACTACCACGGGAGGGTAGGACAAAAGATGTCATGCAAGTTCTTTTCCATAAGCACGTATGACTATATTCGGAATACATGCCTACATTACATTGATGAACTGGAGCTAGTTCTGTGTCACCCTAGGTTATAACTATTGCATGAGGAATCGCAGCCGGCATAATTATCCATCACTGATCCATTGCCTACGAGCTTTTCACATATTGTTCTTCTCTTATTTACTTTTCCGTTGCTACTGTTACAATCACTATAAAACCAAAAATATTACTTTTGCTATCGTTACCGCCACTATCATATTACTTTGCTACTAAATACCTTGCTTGAGATATTAAGTTTCCAGGTGTGGTTGAATTGACAACTCAGATGCTGATACTTGAGAATATTCTTTGGCTCCCCTTGTGTCGAATCAATAAATTTGGGCTGAATACTCTACCCTCGAAAACGGTTGCGATCCCCTATACTTGTGGGTTATCAAGACTATTTTCTGGCGCCGTTGCCGGGGAGCATAGCTCTATTCTTTGCGTCACTTGGGATTTATATCTGCTTATCATTACGAAGAACTGGAAAGATCAAAGAACAAAGATTTTTCCCTCAACTACGAGGGGAGGTAAGGAACTGCCATCTAGCTCTGCACTTTATTCACCTTCTGTTTTGAGTAAACTTGCGACACCTACTCCTGCTATTCATTCTGATATTTGGTATGTTATTGATGATGTCACTTCTGTTTTGCATGATACTTATGATGAAACTACTTCTATGATTGATAATACTGTGCCACTAGGTGAATTTTTTGATGAACAACTTGCTAGGTTTAGAGAGAATGAAATTACTAAAACTGATAATATTGATGAAAGTGATGATGAAGATTCTCCCCCTGGATATGAATTGTCTGTTGTGCCTGAGGGTTATGTTATGGATGAAGAAACTGCTAGAGACTTCTTAGCTTGCAATGATAGATTTGATCTTAAGAAATTATTAGCTAAGCTTAAAGAAAAGTCTTTGAATGCTAGAATGAAATATGACCCTGCTTTTGCTACTTCACCTATCTTTATTACTGATAAGGATTATGATTTCTCTGTCGATCCTGAGTTAATTACTTTGGTTGAATCTGATCCTTTTTATGGCTATGAATCTGAAACTGTTGTGGCACATCTTATTAAATTAAATGATATAGCCACCCTATTTACTAACGATGAGAAAACTCGCTATTACTTTATCCTTAAGTTGTTTCGATTCTCATTAAAGGGTGATGCTAAAACATGGTTTAATTCTCTTTATCATGGTTGTGTGCGTAGTCCCCAGGATATGATTTATTACTTCTCTGCTAAATATTTCCCCGCTTATAAGAAACAAGCTTCCTTAAGGGAAATATATAATTTTGTGCAAATTGAAGAAGAGAGTCTCCCACAAGCTTGGGGGAGGCTTCTCCAATCACTTAATGCTTTGCCTGATCATCCTCTTAAGAAAAATGAAATACTTGATATCTTTTATAATGGACTAACCGATGCTTCCAAAGACTACCTGGATAGTTGTGCTGGTTGTGTTTTCAGGGAAAGAACTGTTGATTAAGCTGAAATGCTATTGAATAATATGTTGACTAATGAAAATAATTGGACACTACCTGAACCAACTCCTAAGCCAACCCTGAAGAAAAAGGGTATTCTATTTCTCAGTCCTGAAGATATGCAAGAGGCAAAGAAATCTATGAAAGAATTACATATTAAAGCTGAAGAGTTAAGAATTTACCACCTATTTAAGAAATACATGGTCTTGATAACCCGACAGAGGTAGTAAAGGTAAATTCTCTATATAGATTTGATAAATGTGAAATTCCATTTACTATGTTTGCTAGCCAATGCTTGGATGAGTTTGATGACTTTATGGTTAAACAAGAAAACTTCAATGCTTATGTTGGTAGACAATTGAAACATAATGCTAATATGCTTGAACACTTGAGTAATTATATGTCTAGAGTTAAAGGTGAACTTAAACTTATTAGTAAACATGCTTCTATGGTTACCACTCAAGTAGAACAAGTACTTAAAGCTCAGAATGATTTGCTCAATGTAAACTAACAGTAACTCATGGTAAAAGAGATCCAGTCAAGTCATACTCAATGTAAACTAACAGTAATGAATGCAAATGACAGCGGTGCTCTCCAGCTAGTGCTTTTTAATAAGAGGATGATGACTAAACATGAAAGTAAATAGATAGGCCCTTCGCAGAGGGAAGCAGGGATTTGTAGAGGTGCCAGAGCTCGGTTTTGAAATAGAGGTGAATTATATTTTGAGCGGTATACTTTCATTGTCAACATAACAACCAAGAGATGGCGATATCTTCCATGCTACACACATTATAGGTGGTTCCCAAATAGAATGGTAAAGTTTATACTCCCCCTCCACCAACAAGCATCAATCCATGGCTTGCTTGAAACAATGAGTGCCTCCAACTAACAAGAGTCCCAGGGGGGGTTTTGTTTGCAATTATTTTGATTTAGTTTGCATAAAGCATGGGGCTGGGCATCCCGGTGACCAGCCACTTTCTCGTGAGTGAGGAGCGGAGTCACTTTTCATGTTAATGGTAATGAGCAACAAAGGCAATGTCACTTTTCATGTTAATGGTAATGAGCATACGGTACACTTTTCGAGGAAACAACCTCAAGTCCACAGTATTAATTCTATTGGAAAAAATTTAAAAATTACTATTGGAGGTTTTGAATTTGCTCTTCCTAGTGTCAAGAAGAAATATGATATTCTTATTGTTGGGGATGTGCATATCCCTGTTGAGGTAACCTAGTGTTATTCGAAAATTATCTGGTTTCATGTTATTCGAAATGAGTTTGTTAACAAGACTTGATCAACCTTGTTTGTGGATTCCTTTTGATGAGCATGAGATGGATGAAGTTACAAAGCACAACCTTCTGTACCCTCTTTTTACTTTCTGTTATTTATATTCAGTAAAGCAAAAATAGTATTTTCTGTCTGTTTCCTGAATTATCCATGCAATAAAAAATACCCCGAAAATAAAAGTTCTCCAAATGCCCTGATAATGAAATATAAATTTTTTTCTAGAATATTTGAGAATTTTAGGCACTGTGAACACAGCAGGGGGAGCAGCCACATGCCCACGAGGGTGGAGGGCGCGCCCACCCCCTGGGCGCGCCCCCCTGCCTCGTGGACCCCATGTGGGTCACCTCCACTTATCCTTGCACCCACACACTTCATCTTGCTCCAGAAAAAATCACTAGCCAGCTCAAACCCGAGTTCTAGCTCATCTTGCTGCCATTTTCGATCTCCTTGCTCAAAACTCCATTCACAAAACTGCTTTGGGGGATTGTTCTTTGGTATGTGACTCCTCCAATGATCCAATTAGTTTTTGTTCTAGTGCTTTATTTATTGCAAATTTTTGCTGCTTAGGTGACCCTGTTCTTGAGCTTGCATGTCAAATTTATGTGGTCAAAAGTAGTTTTAATTCATGATATAGCCTCTAGGCACTTGTAGGAGTAGTTGCTATCAATTTTGTTGAGTTTGGTTCACTTTTATTTTTGAGTTACTAAAAATTTCAGAAATTTTTCAGAGGAAGAAATATTTTTAGGAAAATGTGCCAAGGTGGTTCCTCAAGGAAGCAAGGACCCAGGCTCGCAATACACGAGCTGGACAATGAACTACCAGGAGATGCTCAAGTGCGGACTTGCGAATGGCCGTCAGAGGACTTCATGGTTCGGGCAGGAATTAAGGAGGAATTTGCAGCATATGTGCATAACGCCGATCTTGAGAGCTTCGCGGCAGATAAGTGCCCTCGGTACTACTACCTAACTGATTCATTAGTGAGAAGGTTTAAATTTACATCATCACACAATTCTCAAATTGTCCTATTTGATCTTTATGATAAATCTTATACCATGGACTTAGAAGATTTTAATACTTCTTGTAAACTCCCACAGTGGGGTAATGTTAGTGAACCTCGCAAATCTGAATATGAAGACTTTCTTGCTAGTATAACTGTGGGGGAATCTAGGGAAATCACGCAAGCTACCATAGGGAGCATTCATTTTCCTGCCATACATTATTTTGCTCTCTTCATAGGTAGATGCGTTAACGGTAAGGATGAGGCATGTCACATGTGTGTTCCTGATCTTAGTGTTCTCAAGAGTGCTGTATTAGGAGATAGACAATATAACTTGGGGTCCATTGTTGCACTTAGGTTGCATAATAATAGTATTGATGGAGATTTCTTTGGTGGAATTTATGCAACCCGTTTAGCTGATTTTCTTGAGATACCCATACGCGGAGATGATATTGAGTTGCCACCTGCTTATTTAGATTATAATGCCATGGTTCGTCATCAGTTTGTTGAGACGAACGATCAGTTCCTCCAGTACCGACTAATCTTTGACACACGACGCACCTATCATGTCGCTCTCCCTGCTCCTACTTTCTTTGACTTTCAGGCAAAAGGAAGATATGTTATAACCAGGGAGGAGGCGAACGAGTATGAGAGGAAGACGGAGGCAGCTGATACGTCTCCATCGTATCTACTTTTACAAACACTTTTGCCCCTGTTTTGGACTCTAATTTGTATGATTTGAATGGAACTAACCTGGACTGACGCTGTTTTCAGCAGAATTACCATGATGTTGTTTTATGTGCAGAAAACAAATATTCTCGGAATGACGTGAAACTCCACGGGAGGTCTTAGAAAAAATAAAAAAATCCTCGCCAAATATGAAGACTAGGGGGCCCACACCCTTCTCACGAGGGTGGGCCCCCCCTAGGGCGCGCCCCCCTACCTCGTGGGCCCCCTGTTGACCCTCCGACACCAACTCCAACTCTATATATTTGCTTTCGGAGAGAAAAAAATTAGAGAGAAGAAATCATCGCATTTTACAATACGGAGCCGCCGCCAAGCCCTAAAACCTCTCGGGAGGGCTGATCTGGAGTCCGTTCGGGGCTCCGGAGAGGGGGATTCATTGCCGTCATCATCATCAACCATCCTCCATCACCAATTTCATGATGCTCACCGCCGTGCATGAGTAATTCCATCGTAGGCTTGTTGGACGGTGATGGGTTGGATGAGATTTATCATGTAATCGAGTTAGTTTTGTTAGGGTTTGATCCCTAGTATCCAGTATGTTCTGAGATTGATGTTGCTATGACTTTGCTATTCTTAATGCTTGTCACTAGGGCCCAAGTGCCTTGATTTTAGATCTGAACCTATTATGTTTTCATGAATATATGTGAGTTCTAGATCCTATCTTGCAAGTCTATAGTCACCTACTATGTGTTATGATCCCGCAACCCCGAAGTGACAATAATCGGGACCACTCCCGGTGATGACCATAGTTTGAGGAGTTCATGTATTCACTATGTGCTAATGCTTTGTTCCGGATCTCTATTAAAAGGAGGCCTTAATATCCCTAAGTTTCCAATAGGACCCCGCTGCTACGGGAGAGTAGGATAAAAGATGTCATGCAAGTTCTTTTCCATAAGCACATATGACTATATACGGAATACATGCCTACATTACATTGACGAATTGGAGCTAGTTCTGTGTCACCCTATGTTATGACTGTTACATGATGAACCGCATCCGGCATAATTATCCATCGCTGATCTGGTGCCTACGAGTTTTCCATATACTGGTTTACGCTTATTTACTTTCCCGCTGCTACTGTTACAATCACTACAAAATACCAAAAACATTACCTTTGATGTCTTTACTTTTGTTGCCGCTACCACCACTATCATATTACTTTGCTACTAAACACTTTGCTGCAGATACTAAGTTTCCAGGTGTGGTTGAATTGACAACTCAGCTGCTAATACTTGAGAATATTCTTTGGCTCCCCTTGTGTCGAATCAATAAATTTGGGTTGAATAATCTACCCTCGAAAGTTGTTGCGATCCCCTATACTTGTGGGTTATCAAGACTAATTTCTAGCACCGTTGCCGGGGAGCATAGCTCTATTCTTTGAGTCACTTGGGATTTATATCTGCTGGACACTATGAAGAACTTGAGAGATCCAAAAACCAAGATCTATCCCTCAACTACGAGGGGAGGTAAGGAACTGTCATCTAGCTCTGCACTTGATTCACCTTCTGTTATGAATAAGTTTGCGACACCTACACCTGCTTCTGCTATTCGTTCTGATATGTCGCATGTTATTGATGATGCCACTTCTGCTATGCATGATACTTATGATGAAACTGCTTCTATGTCTGATACTACTGTGCCCCTTGGTGAATTTCTTGATGAACAAATTGCTAGGGCTAGAGAAAAAGAAATTATTGAATCTGAATATGATGATGATAGTGATGATGAGCACATGCCTGTTATTCCTAAAGGTTATCTTTTTGATAGAGAATCTTCTGCTGCTATTTTCGCTTGCAAAGATAGATATGAGCTTAAGAGGTTATTAATTAAATGGAACAAAGAATCACTTAGAGATAGAATGAGACCTGACCCTGCTTTTGCTACTTCACCTATATGTGTTCCTGATAAAGATTATGAATTCTCTGTTGATCCTGATATAATTACTTTGGTTGAATCTGATCCATTTTATGGCTATGAATCTGAAACTGTTGTGGCACATCTTACTAAGTTAGATGATATAGCTGCCCTGTTCACTAATAATGAGAGATCATGTTACCTCTATTTACTCAAAATATCCCCGTTCTCATTAAAGGGTGATGCTAAGATATGGTTTAATTCTCTTGATCCTGGTTGTGTGCGTAGTCCTCAGGATATGATTTATTACTTCTCTGCTAAATATTTCCCTGCTCATAAGAAACAAGCTGCTTTAAGGGTGTGAGAACCCGGAATTAGCTTCCAGATCCTCTTGTGTATATTTGTCAACTCCAGGATCATTGTTGACAACACATTGAAATGATATCATTGCACAATACATTAAAGTATTACAAGTAATGTATATTGTCACAAGACATACCTAGCGAAATGTCTCATGACATTTATTACATTCAAAAAAACAGCGGAAAGTACAATGCGTAGCGACTCCATCTCAGCCACAGGCAGTCGATGTAGTCCACGTGACCTCACTTCTACAGATCGCCATAGTAGTCATAGTCATCATCTTCGTCTCCAGGTAACTCTGTTGTCAACAAAATTATTGCCATTAGTACATTACGTACTCAACATGCCTCCCATGGGGAAGGTCCTCATAACTACATGTGGCTTCAAAGGAAGGTTGTATGGCTCATTTGCATAAAGCTAATTTTGTTTGACAAATAAAGCATTTGGATAAAAGCAGTTTTAGATGAAAAATGTTTTATCTCAGAATAACTTTCATCAAAGTGAGGATCCTCGATCAACTCACACTCTTCATAGATTCCAAGAATAGGGGTAAAGAGGGAATAAGCAAGACAGGTCGTGTATGTCAAGAAAGATTCATGTGTTGTCCATGACCGTGGACACGGCTATTCGAATAGTTTTACACTCTACAGAGGTTGTACACTTTACCCACACGACACAATCCTGACTTGTTGCCACTAGCCGTCGCTAGCGTAGTACACCATTTGGTATATCGGCAGGGAGATTGTGACGAGGTCTTTCATTAGACCAAACTTACTGTGCCAAGCCCACTAGGTTTCAACATGGAAGTAACCGCAGTTCACAGTCCGGGCCCCCCTTTTGTGCCGAGGATACTCCTCGCAAGGCAGCTATCCCATCTGCGGTATGGCAATGACGACAATAAGAGTGAACTAACTAATTAACCAAGCCAGTGCCCATATAGCATGTGGTTGTACTGTTATCACAATCTTCAAATCCAAGACTTATTAGGCCTTATGCGGCACGGACGACTGATTACCCCCTTCAACCTGTGAAGGGCAGCCAATCACTCCTTCAATCCTTGATTCAGCTGTCGCCCGTGCTAGTTTTCAGATGGTAAGTTTCACCCAGAGTAGAAGAGAGTAGAGGATATCAACAAGGGCCAACCAGCCTAGCTCAGCGATAAGTTTCAACTGTCAATGACCGAGAGGTCATTTAACAAAGCACCTATAGGGTAATAAGCATGGCTAAGCATTTCCACTCTACCAGAATACTATAATTCTACTCAGGTGTCAATTGAATAGGCGACAAGCGGATCAAGGTAATGTGTCAATCGACATGCTAGCTACAAGAATTAAAATAGCATGCACATAGAAACAATAAAACTCAATGCAATTCTGTAAACCATAGGATAAGTATGATCAAAGAAGGAGGCATGCCTTTGTTGTTGAGTCCTTCTTCGGTAACCTGTTTCTGCCCATGTCCAACACCGTCGTCACTCCCTAATCGTCGTAATGATAGCAAAAGACAAACAAATAAATACCAAAGCAATAGTAAATCCAAATAACATCCAAAACAAATTAAGAGTGGATGGATAGCGAGATATCGATCAGATGGAGATTCTGAAATGAGATAGCATGATAGGGAGGTAAGTAGAAAGGATTCAACGAAGTGACAAGGTTTAAGTTGACACAACTATGGAAGGCTTGGCGATCAAGACCAACGTTCTAATGTTAACTAATAGTGCCCACCACACATCACGACTTAAGGAACTACTATAACACCAACACAATGGCAACAACACAGATGGAATGGAACCACCTTATGCATTTAACTACACAATCATATCATGGTATGATAAAGGTAAAGGTTAACCATAGATAAATATTTAGATATCATCTAAATATTTAGAATGGTTAATAGCAACCAAACATAAACATAAACTACATCATAACTCAAAAGCAAGCATTCCATAAGACAACCAAACCAACATTATAAACCATTCCAGTCAAGAAATCAAACATCATTCAATAAAATGAATTGAAATAAGATCTAGGTTTAGACCTAAAACATTATTAAAATAAAATGGGATCAATACCGTTATATCTAACAAATTCATTTGTCAAACAATCAACAAGAACTATACAACACATGGAACAAGTGGATGAACAACTATCCTAGACATGATATGATTAAATGTGGTAATAAACCAAGAACAAATATTTGGAGGAATCCAAATATTTATAATGGTTAACAACAAGCAATGTATAAACATCATCCATAAGTAATATTAAGAAGTACTCTTATATCAAGAGCCAACACAATACTAGGAAGAAAATAAACAATACAATAATATGGTACGTATCATACAAGGCATGTGAATAAAGAATCATAAAGAGATCTTAACTAAAACCACAAGCATCAAACATACAAGTGATCACGAGAAGATACTAAAGTAGTACGTGCTCTTTAAGTAAGAAAGAACAGATATCCAATGATCACTAGTAACAAGATTACCCACACATGCTTAAACAACAGAGCAAACTATGCGTGTTAAGCATATGAGGAAGGCACAACTCAACTAACATGAAAGGTAAAATATCTTGAACATGAGATGGACTATTGAAACAACTATAACACATGGTAGTATAATAAGACATGAAACATCACTTGCATGAAAGATGTCTAGGCATATAACAATGCCACGACTAGATATATACCCATAAGCATGGAATATCATTACATATGCTACCCGCTATGCTACCAATACAATACACTCATAATAACACACAACTTAGTTGATATACGCTAACCAAACATCGAGCATGCCGTTAGCACACAACATTATCATGCTAGTTGCGCCTTAGAAGCACAAGGGGTAAATCATACTAAGCAAGTAAACATCGAGGTCATTGCATCAATTAAATCAAGCAATGAAATAACAAAGCAAGAATAACAGAAATGTCATGCATTTGCTATATAGTACAACTTACACTTGCACCAACATAGGACAGTCAACTAGGCATGATTCGATACACAATTGCTATACCCACACTATGCAATCTAGTTATACAATCGAACATCATGACATGGTATTGACCAATCAAGAGGAATCATTCACTACTAGCATGTATCTCTACCAAGCAAAGACTAACCATGTGCGTGATCATGAAGTATAAACTAGCGATGGTATAACACATGCATGGGAAACATTCAATAAAGAATGCTTTCTACTTTAAGAAATTGCAAACATGGCATGGTAATAAACTAAGAAAAATAAACACACATTATAGTTGCCATGATGTAAGAAACTAAGTTATATGCAACGGGAATAAATTCTAAATATGAGAATACAAATACGACAATGACATAAATCATCAAACCGAGCAATCTTGTATGTCTACAAAATAAGAGGAACCACTTGGCAATCACGAGCTATACAACAAACTACAATATACTAGTTCCCCATAGTAAAGCATTTCATTTGACGTCTAGCATAAAGAAACTACATGGAAACACACACAATAATTACCTGAAGAACTATCATAGATATGGCATGATTTCAAATCAATAAAAGACACACGTAACATGGGTGATAACAAATATATAAAACATATCTAAGATATATTCATGCTAAACAAAAGGAACTAATTAAAACATGAAATATTCCATGGCTCGATAAAGAAAGCAAAGCTTAGAATAATTCTATGAAATTATAAGCTTGGTAATCATCCACCAAATTTTGTACACGTGCACAAAAGAGAACTACATTATCTAAAAAGAAAACAACAACATGAGACACCATACAAAACTATAAGAAATAATAAAATAAATCCTTACAATAAATCTAGTCAATCACATCTAACTCCTAGAATTATGGAATAATTAGGAGCGACTCCTAAGCATGTCATGAGCATACGATAAATAACGTATTTTAACAAACAAACAAAAATATCACCGATCAACAAACAATAAAATCTACACCACATCCAATTGACCAAATAAGTAATCTAACTCCTCCACGGGGTTACGAAGGACCTAGTGTATATTTCATTTATGGGGTACGAAGTCATATGACGAATGAAAATTAAAGAAAAATATGAATACCATCGGATGGCCTCCGGTTCATGGACATGACGAAATTGGCGCGGCCAACTACCATCATAGGATGTAAAGAGATGTCTACAACGTACTACAGGTATGAAATAGTACGCATATAAAAGGAATTAGGCAGAGGCTCACCGAGTTGGATGGAACGGTGTGGTGAAGTTGAAGAACAGTGTACACGCACATGTGAAATTCTTCGCGTGTGGTCGACGGAACGCGTTCCTTCTTCTCTGAATGGAGCCACGACATGGAGCAGGACCTTCGAGCACAAGGATTTGGATGGAGGTGTGGTGAGTCGCCGGGAACAAGCTCTCGTGTCCATGGAGCAGCAGCAGTTTGAAGAGGGTTCTTGGCAAAACAAACATGGGAGAAGGCAGGAGGGCTGAGAGGAATGAGAGAGGAGATTGGAGCGCTCGTCCATGTACTCACGGATTTGGAAACCGTGAAGTATTAAGGATGTTAGAGGAGGGGTGCATAGTGGATATAGGTTTTCTCTTCTCTGTAATGGGTGCGCGTGTAAGCATGGGTGAAAGAAGGAGATGAAGTGATCGAGGTGGAAGAAGAGATGGAGGCGCATGATAAGACCTTTCAGTTTTGGAAACCGATGGGTTTATGGGAAATAAAAGGAGAGGAGGAATCATGGCCGTTGACGTTTCCTTTTCTGTAGGATTGTGAGCGTATAGAAAGGGAGGAGAAGAGATGTCGCTCTGCTGGGTGAGATGGGCCGAGAAATAGGCCAAGAAAGGAGTGGAGGAGAAGGAACGCAAAGTCGTTTCCTCTATGTAATTGCAGGTGACTTTTTCCCTTCCTGTAAGTGTGTGTTGGTTGTTTCCCTTCTCGAGTTGTCAACGTACAAGAGGAGAGGAGGAGAGGCGTTAGTTGGATGGGGCAAGTGGATGGAAGCCCATGTGGAGAGGAGGGGAGGAGAAAGAAAAAAAAGAAAAAAAATAGATGGGCTAAGCCCATGCGACTTGGACAGGAAAAATAACAGTGGCTCAACTCAGGGAAGAGAAGAGAGATGTACATATGCATGTATTGGTGGATTTGTCTAATAAACAATGTACGTGTGGACAGAAGTAAGTAAGATATGTGAACAATTCAAGTGGTAGAACGTATCTAATGGTCCGATGGAATTTGGCCCGAGATTGAGAAAAGGAAAAGAAATTGATTTCCGTTTTAGGAAATCTAGAGAAGGAAAAGAAGCTCGAGCAATCAAACGAATTTCAGTAACTCAAAGGAAATTCAAGGCGCATATTTAAATATGCCAAAGAAGAGAAAATAAAGCCTGACTAAAAGAAAAGAAGTAAACTCAAATTTTAATTTAGGTTCACGTTAGTTCAAATTAAATCCTTCAAATTATAAAAGTCCAATTTAAGCTTTGTTAACAAATAAAACAAACGAAATTTTCTTGTCTTGATTTTTTGGAAAACTTTTTCTTAAACATTCCGAGAATCGGGATGTTACAGATCTACCCCCCTTAAAAGGAATCTCGTCCCCAAGATTCAGGCCGACTAAAGAGAATGGGTTTGGTTTAGCTTCATCTTCGATGCACTTTCTTCACAAGTCCTTATGCGTCCATGGTCAATTCTAAACTCCGTGATCGACAACTTTGAGGTCTTGGATGGAGATACTTCTCTTGTTGATACTATCCTTAGCTTGCTCAAGCCTTGGAAACAGTCATTTGATCTTCGCGATGGTAACCACATAGCCTCTGGGTGTGGATGAACATTCTTCGGTCTTGACCTTCTTCTTTTGGTCCAGCTTCGGTGCGGACGGACTCATTGATTCTTCCTTCAAGTTGAACTTTGTAGTACATGTATTGAAAATATTCAAATCTTCATCTTCTTTACGAATGAAGGTCTTCAATTCTTTGATCTCGCCATGCATCACCGTCTACTACCCCCCTTAAAAGATGTTTTCCATGGGGTTCACATTTATAGTAGACCTCTAAGCATGATGTTGCAACTTCTTTCCTCTCAAAATGTCCTTCGGGCTTTATAGAGTAGAGGAAAAGAGCATAAGAGGAGTAGAATCCTACACAAGGCAAAGATACCCCAGAAGATAGACAAAAGATAACACCCAGATAATCATGAAGCCATCCAAATAAAACTCAAAAGCAACTCTTTTTGGCAAATTGAGTTTTAGTATGACTGCATAGAAAATGCCAGAAGAAATATATGCAGATGATACTCACACAAAAGGTTTTGCATCTACAAGCTACGAGTTCTCTAACTAAACGGGTGTTAACCAACCTAATCCTATATGGTAGGTCTCATCATAACTTGGTGCAGATCTTCAACCTTGACAGTTGAAGCATGATCAGCGGTTTTTGAATTCTTGAGATCTCAAGGTGTCTTCTCTCGACAAAAGTGTTGCTACTCAGAGCTTCAAGGCATGAAGTTTTGTTGAAATTCTTGGCACATCGTGTGAAGCTTCTGACTTTTCAACACCAAGGGCAAGGAAAAGGGTTTCACACTATAAAGAAGATGGTAGAGAAGTAGAGTTTAAATTTCAATTGAATAAGATGAGATGACAATAGCAATAGTCAAAGAGAAGAGTACGAGAATGATCCTTTTCAAAATAGTTTTTCTTAGTCCAGAAGGCTTTCCATTTCTAACTAAGGCCACGCGACTAGGTCGACATCAGCTCTGATACCATTTCTGTGAGAACCCGGAATTAGCTTCCAGATCCTCATGTGTATATTTGTCAACTCCAGGATCATTGTTGACAACACAGTGAAATGATATCATTGCACAATACATTAAAGTATTACAAGTAATATATATTGTCACAAGACATACCTAGTGAAATGTCTCATGACATTTATTACATTCAAAAAAACAGCGGAAAGTACAATGCGTAGCGACTCCATCTCAGCCACAGGAAGTCGATGTAGTCCACGTGACCTCACTTCTACAGATCGCCATAGTAGTCGTAGTCATCATCTTCGTCTCCAGGTAACTCTGTTGTCAACAAAATTATTGCCATGAGTACATTACGTACTCAACATGCCTCCCACGGGGAAGGTCCTCATAACTACATGTGGCTTCAAAGGAAGGTTGTATGGCTCATTTGCATAAAGCTAATTTTGTTTGACAAATAAAGCAGTTGGATAAAAGCAGTTTTAGACGAAAAATGTTTTATCTCAGAATAACTTTCATCAAAGTGAGGATCCTCGATCAACTCACACTCTTCATAAGTTCCAAGAATAGGGGTAAAGAGGGAATAAGCAAGACTGGTCGTGTATGTCAAGAAAGATTCATGTGTTGTCCATGACCGTGGACACGGCTATTCGAATAGTTTTACACTCTACAGAAGTTGTACACTTTACCCACACGACACAATCCCGACTTGTTGCCACTAGCCGTCGCTAGCGTAGTACACCATTTGATATACCGGCAGGGAGATTGTGACGAGGTCTTTCATTAGACCAAACTTACTGTGCCAAGCCCACTAGGTTTCAACACGGAAGTAACCGCAGTTCACAGTCCGGGCCCCCCTTTTGTGCCGAGGATACTCCTCGCAAGGCAGCTATCCCATCTGCGGTACGGCGATGACGACAATAAGAGTGAACTAACTAATTAACCAAGCCAGTGCCCATATAGCATGTGGCTGTACTGTTATCACAATCTTCAAATCCAAGACTTATTAGGCCTTATGCGGCACGGACGACTGATTACCCCCTTCAACCTGTGAAGGGCAGCCAATCCCTCCTTCAATCCTTGATTCAGCTGTCGCCCGCGCCAGTTTTCAGATGGTAAGTTTCACCCAGAGTAGAAGAGAGGAGAGGAGATCAACAAGGGCCAACCAGCCTAGCTCAGCGATAAGTTTCAACTGTCAATGACTGAGAGGTCATTTAACAAAGCACCTATAGGGTAATAAGGATGGCTAAGCATTTCTACTCTACCAGAATACTATAATTTTACTCAGGTGTCAATCGAATAGGCGACAAGAGGATCAAGGTAATGTGTCAATCGACATGCTAGCTACAAGAATTAAAATAACATGCACATAGAAACAATAAAACTCAATGCAATTTTGTAAACCATAGGATAAGTATGATCAAAGAAGGAGGCATGCCTTTGTTGTTGAGTCCTTCTTTGGTAACCTGTTTCTGTCCATGTCCAACACCGTCGTCACTCCCTAATCGTCGTAATGATAGCAAAAGACAAACAAATAAATACCAAAGCAATAGTAAATCCAAATAACATCCAAAACAAATTAAGAGTGGATGGATAGCAAGATATCGATCAGATGGAGATTCTGAAATGAGATAGCATGATAGGGAGGTAATTAGAGAGGATTCAACGAAGTGACAAGGTTTAGGTTGACACAACTATGGAAGGCTTGGCGATCAAGACCAATGTTCTAATATTAACTAATAGTGCCCACCACACATCACGACTTAAGGAACTACTATAACACCAACACAATGGCAACAACACAGATGGAATGGAACCACCTTATGCATTTAACTACACAATCATATCATGGTATGATAAAGGTAAAGGTTAACCACAGATAAATATTTAGATATCATCTAAATATTTAGAATGGTTAATAGCAACCAAACATAAACATCAACTACATCATAACTCAAAAGCAAGCATTCCATAAGACAACCAAACCAACATTATAAACCATTCTAGTCAAGCAATCAAACATCATTCAATAAAATGAATTGAAATAAGATCTAGGTTTAGACCTAAAACATTATTAAAATAAAATGGGATCAATACCGTTATATCTAACAAATTCATTTGTCAAACAATCAACAAGAACTATACAACACATGGAACAAGTGGATGAACAACTATCCTAGACATGATATGATTAAATGTGGTAATCAACCAAGAATAAATATTTGGAGGAATCCAAATATTTATAATGGTTAACAACAAGCAATGTATAAACATCATCCATAAGTAATATTAAGAAGTACTCTTATATCAAGAGCCAACACAATACTAGGAAGAAAATAAACAATACAATAATATGGTACGTATCATACAAGGCATGTGAATAAAGAACCATAAAGAGATCTTAACTAAAACCACAAGCATCAAACATACAAGTGATCATGAGAAGATACTAAAGTAGTACGTGCTCTTTAAGTAAGAAAGAACAGATATCCAATGATCACTAGTAACAAGATTACCCACACATGCTTAAATAACAGAGCAAACTATGCGCGTTAAGCATATGAGGAAGGCACAACTCAACTAACATGAAAGGTAAAATATCTTGAACATGAGATGGACTATTGAAACAACTATAACACATGGTAGTATAATAAGACATGAAACATCACTTGCACAAAAGATGTCTAGGCATATAACAATGCGACAACTAGATATATACCCATAAGCATGGAATATCATTACATATGCTACCCGCTATGCTACCAATACAATACACTCATAATAACACACAACTTAGTTGATATACGCTAACCAAACATCGAGCATGCCGTTAGCACACAACATTATCATGCTAGTTGCGCCTTAGAAGCACAAGGGGTAAATCATACTAAGCAAGTAAACATCGAGGTCATTGTCAATGAAATAACAAAGCAAGAATAACAGAAATGTCATGCATTTGATATATAGTACAACTTACACTTGCACCAACATAGGACTGTCAACTAGGCATGATTCGATACACAATTGCTATACCCACACTATGCAATCTAGTTATACAATCGAACATCATGACATGGTATTGACCAAGCAAGAGGAATCATTCACTACTAGCATGTATCTCTACCAAGCAAAGACTAACCATATGCGTGATCATGAAGTATAAACTAGCGATGGTATAACACATGCATGGGAAACATTCAATAAAGAATGCTTTCTACTTTAAGAACTTGCAAACATGGCATGGTAATAAACTAAGAAAAATAAACACACATTATAGTTGCCACGATGTAAGAAACTAAGTTATATGCAACGGGAATAAATTCTAAATATGAGAATACAAATACGACCATGACATAAATCATCAAACCGAGCAATCTTGTATGTCTACAAAATAAGAGGAACCACTTGGCAATCACGAGCTATACAACAAACTACAATATACTAGTTCCCCATAGTAAAGCATTTCATTTGACGTCTAGCATAAAGAAACTACATGGAAACACACACAATAATTACCTGAAGAAATATCATAGATATGGCATGATTTCAAATCAATAAAATACACATGTAACAAGGGTGATAACAAATATATAAAACACATCTAAGATATATTCATGCTAAACAAAAGGAACTAATTAAAACATGAAATATTCCATGACTCGATAAAGAAAGCAAAGCTTAGAATAATTCTATGAAATTATAAGCTTGGTAATCATCCACCAAATTTTGTACACGTGCACAAAAGAGAACTACATTATCTAAAAAGAAAACAACAACATGAGACACCATACAAAACTATAAGAAATAATAAAATAAATCCTTACAATAAATCTAGTCAATCACATCTAACTCCTAGAATTACGGAATAATTAGGAGTGACTCCTAAGCATGTCATGAGCATACGATAAATAACATATTTTAACAAACAAACAAAAATACCACCGATCAACAAACAATAAAATCTACACCACATCCAATTGACCAAATAAGTAATCTAACTCCTCCACGGGGTTACGATGGACCTAGGGGATATTTCACCTATGGGGTATGAAGTCATATGACGAATGAAAATTAAAGAAAAATATGAATACCATCGGATGGCCTCCGGTTCATGGACATGACGAAATTGGCGCGGCCAACTACCATCATAGGATGTAAAGAGATGTCTACAATGTACTACAGGTATGAAATAGTACGCATATAAAAGGAATTAGGCAGAGGCTGACCGAGTTGGATGGAACGGTGTGGTGAAGTTGAAGAACAGTGTACACGCACATGTGAAATTCTTCGCGTGTGGTCGACGGAACGCGTTCCTTCTTCTCTGAATGGTGCCACGACATGGAGCAGGACCTTCGAGCACAAGGATTTGGATGGAGGTGTGGTGAGTCGCCGGGAACAAGCTCTCGTGTCCATGGAGCAGCAGCAGTTTGAAGAGGGTTCTTGGCAAAACAAACATGGGAGAAGGCAGGAGGGCTAAGAGGAATGAGAGAGGAGATCGGAGCACTCGTCCATGTACTCACGGATTTGGAAACCGTGAAGTATTAAGGATGTTAGAGGAGGGGTGCATAGTGGCTGTAGGTTTTCTCTTCTCTGTAATGGGTGCGCGTGTAAGCGTGGGTGAAAGAAGGAGATGAAGTGATCGAGGTGGAAGAAGAGATGGAGGCGCATGATAAGACCTTTCAGTTTTGGAAACCGATGGGTTTATGGGAAATAAAAGGAGAGGAGGAATCATGGCTGTTGACGTTTCCTTTTTTGTAGGATTGTGAGCTTACAGAGAGGGAGGAGAAGAGACGCCGCTCTGCTGGGTGAGATGGGCCGAGAAATAGGCCAAGAAAGGAGTGGAGGAGAAGGAACGCAAAGCCGTTTCCTCTATGTAATTGCAGGTGACTTTTTCCCTTCCTGTAAGTGTGTGTTGGCTGTTTCCCTTCTCGAGTTGTCAATGTACAAGAGGAGAGGAGGAGAGGCGTTAGTTGGATGGGGCAAGTGGATGGAAGCCCATGTGGAGAGGAGGGGAGGAGAAAGAAAAAAAAGAAAAAAATACGTGGGCTAAGCCCATGCGACTTGGACAGGAAAAATAACACTGGCTCAACTCAGGGAAGAGAAGAGAGATGTACATATGCATGTATTGGTGGATTTGTCTAATAAACAATGTACGTGTGGACAGAAGTAAGTAAGATATGTGAACAATTCAAGTCGTAGAACGTATCTAATGGTCCGATGGAATTTGGCCCGAGATTGAGAAAAGGAAAAGAAATTGATTTCCGTTTTAGGAAATCTAGAGAAGGAAAAGAAGCTCGAGCAATCAAATGAAGTTTAGTAACTCAAAGAAAATTCAAGGCGCATATTTAAATATGCCAAAGAAGAGAAAATAAAGCCTGACTAAAAGAAAAGAAGTAAACTCAAATTTTAATTTAGGTTCATGTTAGTTCAAATTAAATCCTTCAAATTATAGAAGTCCAATTTAAGCTTTGTTAACAAATAAAACAAACGAAATTTTCTCGTCCTGATTTTTTGGAAAACTTTTTCTTAAACATTCCAGAGAACCGGGATGTTACAAAGGGAAATATACAACTTTGTGCAAATTAAAGAAGAGAGTCTCCCACAAGCTTGGGGGAGGCTTGTCAAGCTACTTAATGCTTTGCCTGATCATCCTCTTAAGAAACCTGAAATACTTGATAGTTGTGCTGGTTCTCTTTTCAGGGAAAGAACACCGGATGAAGCTGAAATTCTATTGAATAATATGTTAACAAATGAAAATAATTGGGCACCTCCTGAGCCAGCTCCTGCTCCAATTACTGAGCCTATTCCTAAACCAACTCCGAAGAAGAGAGGTGTTTTATTTCTCAGTCTCGAAGATATGCAAGAGGCAAAGAAATCTATGAAATAAAAAGGTATTAAAGCTGAAGACATTAAGAATTTACCTCCTATTGAAGAAATACATGGTCTTAATTCACCGCCTGTTGAAGAAACATATGATCTCAATTATTTATTTACTGAACAACCTCCTGATCCCGATATCCCGACACAAGTAGTAAAGGTAAATTCTCTCTATAGATATGATAAAGCTGAAGTCCCTCCTACTAAAATTGCTAGTCAATGCTTGGATGAGTTTGATAACTTTATGTATAAGCAAGATGACTTCAATGCTTATTTTTGTAGACAATTAAAAGAAAATGCTTATATGATTAGACGCTTGGGTGATTATATGGCTGATATTAAGGGTGAACTTAAACTTATTAGCAAACATGATTTTATGGTTACCACTCAAGTAGAACAAGTACTTAAATCTCAAAAAGAAGTGCTTGATGAAATGAGTAGTAAGAAAAATGATTATGTTGTTAGAGTGGCTACTAGAACTGGTAGAATGACTTAGGAACCTTTGTATCCTGAAGGCCACCCTAAGAGAATCGAGAACGATTCTCAGAGAAATAATATTTATGTTCCTAGTTCTTCTAAAAAGAAGAAAAAGAAAAATGGTAGTAGAACTATGCAAACTTCTAGTGAACCTATTGCTGAACCACCTGATAATCCAAATGATATATCTAGTCTGATGCTGAAACACAATTTGGTAATGAACATGAACCTAATGAAAATATTAATGCTGATACTCATGATGATGCTCAACCTAGTAATGATAATGATGTAGAAATTGAACCTGCTGTTGATCTTGATAACCCACAATCAAAGAATCAACGTTATGATAAGAAAGACTTTGTTGCTAGGAAACATGGTAAAGAAAGAGAGCCTTGGGTTCAGAAACCCGTGCCTTTTCCTCCCAAACCATCCAAGAAAAAGGATGATGAGGATTTTAAGCGCTTTGCTGAAATGATTAGGCCTATATTTTTGCGTATGTGATTGACTGATATGCTCAAAATGAATCCTTATGCTAAGTACATGAAAAATATTGTTACAAATAAAAGAAAGATACCAGAAGCTAAAATTTCCACCATGCTTGCTAATTATACTTTTAAGGGTGGAATACCAAAGAAACTTGGAGATCCAGGAGTACCTACTATACCATGCTCCATTAAAAGAAACTATGTTAAAACTGCTTTATGTGATCTTGGAGCCGGTGTTAGTGTTATGCCTCTCTCTTTATATCGTAGACTTGACTTGAATAAATTGACACCTACTGAAATATCTTTGCAAATGGCTGATAAATCAACTGCTATACCTGTCGGTATTTCTGAGGATGTGCCTGTTGTGGTTGCAAACGTTACTATTTTAACGGACTTTGTTATTCTTGATATTCCCGAGGACGATAGTATGTCTATTATTCTTGGAATACCTTTTCTTAGTACTGCAGGGGCTGTTATTGATTGCAACAAAGGCAATGTCACTTTTTATGTTAATGGTAATGAGCATACGGTACACTTTCCAAGGAAACAACCTCAAGTTCATAGTATCAACTCCATCGGAAAAATTCCATCTATTATATTTGGAGGTTTTGAATTTCCTCTTCCTACTGTCAAGAAAAAATATGATATTCTTATTATAGGGGATGTGCATATCCCGTTGAGGTAACTTAGTGTTATTCGAAATTTCTCCGGTCTCATGATTATCGGAATGAGTTTGTTAACAAGACTTGATCAACCTTGTTAGTGGATTCTTTTTTATGAGCATGAGAAGGATGAAACTAGAAGCACAAACTTCTGTACCCTCTTTATATTTTCTGTTATTTATATTAAATAAAGTAAAAATAGTATTTTTCTGTCTGTTATGTGATTATCCATGCAATATAAAAATATCCCGAAAATAAAAGTCCTCAGAATGCCATGCCAATTTAATATGATTTTTTCGAGAATATTTGAGGATTTACTGTGCAAAAATTACCGCGAGAGGAGCTGCCACCTGGCCGCGAGGGTGGTGGGCACCCCCCCCCCGCTATAGGGCGCGCCCCTGCCTCGTGGGCCCACGGTGGCCCTCCTCGACTTATTCCAGCACCCATCTTCTTCCTCTGTCTCACACAAACCCGAAAAACCAACTCAAGCACGAGTTCCAGCCACTTTTGCTGTGATTTTCGATCTCCTTGCTCAAAGCACCTCTCGCAAAACTGCTTGGGGAGATTGTTCTTTGGTATGTGACTCCTCCATTGGTCCAATTAGTTTTTGTTCTAGTGCTTTATTCATTGCAAATTTGTGCTGCATAGGTGACCATGTTCTTGAGCTTGCATGTCAAATTTATATGGTTCCAAGTAGTTCTAATGCTTGATATAGGCTCTAGGCACTTGTAGGAGTAGTTACTATCAGTTTTATTGAGTTTGGTTACTTTTATTTTGAAGTTACTAAAAATTTCAGAATTTTTCAGAGATAAACAATATGTTTAGGAAGATGTTCCAAGGTGGTTCCTCTAAGAAGCAAGGACCCAGGATTGCTATGCGCGATGTTGACGAGGATCCACGAAGAGACGCTCCAGTACGGCCTTGCGAATGGCCGTCGGAAAATTTTATGGACCGTGTGGGAATTAAAGAAGAATTCAAAGCATATTTGCGCAATGCCGGTCTTGAGGATTTTGAGGCTAACAAATGCCCCCAGTATCATGATCTCACAAGTTCATTTGTGAGGAGGTTTGAGTATTCATCTTCGCGTAATTCTCCTTCAGTCATGTTTGATCTTTATGACAAATCTTATACCATGGACTTAGAGGATTTCACTTCTGCTTGTAAACTTCCATCATGGGGTAGTGTTAGGGATCCCCCAAAATCTGAATTTAGAAACTTTCTTGGTAGTATAACTGTGGGAGAATCTAGAGATATAACGCAGGCTACCATAGGGAGCATTCACTTTCCTGCTATACATTATTTTGCTCTCTTCATCGGTAGATGCATAAATGCTAAGGATGAAGCATGTCACATGTGTGTCCCTGATCTTAGCATTCTTAGGAGTGCTGTGTTAGGAGACCAATCTTATCATATGGGAGCCATTATAGCTCATAGGCTGCATCATAATAGACATAATGGAGATTTCTTTGGAGGAATTATTGCAACCCGCTTAGCTTATTTTCTTGAAATAGACATTCGTGAGGGTGATACAGAGTTGCCCCCTGCATATTTAGATTATGACTCTATGGCCTCGCACCAGCTTGTCGAGAGGTCTGAATCACCTCTCTTATACCGCTTAATTTTTTATAAACGATGTGTTTTTCGTATTACTCTCCCTGCTCCTACCTTCTTTGATTCACAGGCAAAAGGAAGATATGTTATTACCAGAGAGGAGGCAGAAGAGTACGAGAGGAGAGCAGAGGCAGCTCGACTCCACGCTGCAGCTCAGCAGGCGATAACCGCTGCACATCAGTATGATCCCAACTATTCCACCTCGTCACAGTACGACCCCAACAACTATTATTATGGATATCCGCCAGGCCAGCCGTGGCCATAGACCAACTTAGGCCAAAAGCCTAAGCTTGGGGGGTGTACGTATTTCACACCGACATTACATTTATGTTCACACACTCATTCCTAGATGTCGGTGCTCATACTTTTTCACTATAATATCCATGCTAGTTTATTTCCTTTTTCTTGCCTTCTTCTTATGTGTCTAATAAACCTTAAGAAAAAACAAAAAAAATTAGTAGTAGTTTATTTTTCTGCTGTAGTAGTAATAATTAAAAAGAAATCCCAAAAATATTTCCCGTTCTTCTTTTGCTTGTTGGGAGCTTTCCCGTGTAAATAGTTTTATTTCTTTTCTTTTCTTTGGGGGTCAGTAGGAGAAGACCATAATTAAATTGTTAAAGTGGCTCTTTTATGCATTATTGTTGAATTAACCCAAGAGCCCATATTGCCTTGTCTTCTCCTGTTTATTGAATGCTCGCAGATTCCAGCTTAGTCCAATGCACGTGCACTCTTATTATTATTCACACCGTTCGGTCATGCAAGTGAAAGGCAATTATGATGATATATGATGGACTGACTGAGATGAGAAAAGCTGGTATGAACTCGACCTCTTTTGTTTTTGTAAATATGATGAGTCTCGCGTTCTTGATTCAGCTTATTATGAATAAACATGTTTGCAATGACAATTAGAGATCAGAGTTGCTTGTGCCATGCTTGATTAGCTATGAGTTATAATGATTTACCTTGTGTGCCAACATGCTATTAAGATGGTTATGATGTGGTATGATGGGGTGGTATCCTCCTTTGAATGATTTAAGTGACTTGACTTGGCACATGTTCACGCATGTAGTTGAAACAAATCAACATAGCCTTCACGATATTTATGTTCATGGTGGATTATATCCTACTCATGCTTGCATCCAATATTTATTAATTTTAATGCATGTACATGGTTGTTGTCGCTCTCTAGTTGGTCGCTTCCCAGTCTTTTGCTAGCCTTCACCTGTACTAAGCGGGAATACTGCTTGTGCATCCAATCCCTTAAACCCCAAAGTTATTCAAGATGAGTCCACTATACCTTCCTATATGCGGTATCTACCTGCCGTTCCAAGTAAATTTGTATGTGCCAAACTCTAAACCTTCAAATAAACATTCTGTTTTGTATGCTCGAATAGCTCATGTATCAACAAAGGATGTCCTTATCTTCCGTGTTAGGCGGGTTATTCTCAAGAGGAGTGGACTCCGCTCCTCACTCACGAGAAAATGGCTGGTCACCGGGATACCCAGTCCCATGCTTTATGCAAACTAAATCAAAATAATTGCAAACAAAACTCCCCGTGGGACCTGATGTATGTTGGAGGCACTCGTTGTTTCGAGCAAGCCATGGATTGATGCTTGTTGGTGGAGGGGAGTATAAAATTTACCATTCTGTTTGAGAACCGCCTACAATGTGTTTAGCATGGAAGATATCACCATCTCTTAGTTGCTACGTTGACAATGAAAGTATACTGGTCAAAATACAATTTATCTCTATTTCAAAACCAAGCTCTGGCACCTCTACAAATCCCTGCTTCCCTCTGCGAAGGGCCTATCCATTTACTTTTATGTTGAGTCATCACCCTCTTATTAAAAAGCACTAGCTGGAGAGCACAGCTGTCATTTGCATTCATCACTATTAATTTATGTTGGGTATGACTATGATTGGATCTCTTTAACCATGAATTACAATGTCTAGTCAGTCCTTGATCTTTAAAGGTGCTCTGCATTTATGTTTTGCAGTCTCAGAAAGGGCTGGTGAGATACCATCTTGTTATATCATATTATGTTTGTTTTGAGAAAGTGTTGTCATCCGAGATTTATTATTATGACTTGCTAGTTGATTATGCTATTGATACGAGTGATTATGAGACCTGGGAATTATTGCAAATGTGGTTAGTTATGATCTATGCTGAAAATTTGAATGCTGGCTTGACATAGTTACAACAACAAGAGCAAACAGAGTTTGTAAAAGTTTTTCTTTCTTTCTTTCAGTTTGTCAACTGAATTGCTTGAGGACAAGCAAGGGTTTAAGCTTGGGGGAGTTGATACGTCTCCGTCGTATCTACTTTTTCAAACACGTTTGCCCTTGTTTTGGACTCTAATTTGTATGATTTGAATGGAACTAACCCGGACTGACGCTGTTTTCAGCAGAATTACCATGATGTTGTTTTATGTGCAGAAAACAAATATTCTCGAAATGACCTGAAACTCCACGGGAGGTCTTAGAAAAAATAAAAAAAAATCCTTGCCAAATATGATGACCAGGGGGCCCACACCCT
>NC_041382.1:606460368-606461947 GCF_002162155.2 Triticum dicoccoides | reverse complement strand
TGAATTTAGAAACTTTCTTGGTAGTATAACTGTGGGAGAATCTAGAGATATAACGCAGGCTACCATAGGGAGCATTCACTTTCCTGCTATACATTATTTTGCTCTCTTCATCGGTAGATGCATAAATGCTAAGGATGAAGCATGTCACATGTGTGTCCCTGATCTTAGCATTCTTAGGAGTGCTGTGTTAGGAGACCAATCTTATCATATGGGAGCCATTATAGCTCATAGGCTGCATCATAATAGACATAATGGAGATTTCTTTGGAGGAATTATTGCAACCCGCTTAGCTTATTTTCTTGAAATAGACATTCGTGAGGGTGATACAGAGTTGCCCCCTGCATATTTAGATTATGACTCTATGGCCTCGCACCAGCTTGTCGAGAGGTCTGAATCACCTCTCTTATACCGCTTAATTTTTTATAAACGATGTGTTTTTCGTATTACTCTCCCTGCTCCTACCTTCTTTGATTCACAGGCAAAAGGAAGATATGTTATTACCAGAGAGGAGGCAGAAGAGTACGAGAGGAGAGCAGAGGCAGCTCGACTCCACGCTGCAGCTCAGCAGGCGATAACCGCTGCACATCAGTATGATCCCAACTATTCCACCTCGTCACAGTACGACCCCAACAACTATTATTATGGATATCCGCCAGGCCAGCCGTGGCCATAGACCAACTTAGGCCAAAAGCCTAAGCTTGGGGGTGTACGTATTTCACACCGACATTACATTTATGTTCACACACTCATTCCTAGATGTCGGTGCTCATACTTTTTCACTATAATATCCATGCTAGTTTATTTCCTTTTTCTTGCTTTCTTCTTATGTGTCTAATAAACCTTAAGAAAAAACAAAAAAAATTAGTAGTAGTTTATTTTTCTGCTGTAGTAGTAATAATTAAAAAGAAATCCCAAAAATATTTCCCGTTCTTCTTTTGCTTGTTGGGAGCTTTCCCGTGTAAATAGTTTTATTTCTTTTCTTTTCTTTGGGGGTCAGTAGGAGAAGACCATAATTAAATTGTTAAAGTGGCTCTTTTATGCATTATTGTTGAATTAACCCAAGAGCCCATATTGCCTTGTCTTCTCCTGTTTATTGAATGCTCGCAGATTCCAGCTTAGTCCAATGCACGTGCACTCTTATTATTATTCACACCGTTCGGTCATGCAAGTGAAAGGCAATTATGATGATATATGATGGACTGACTGAGATGAGAAAAGCTGGTATGAACTCGACCTCTTTTGTTTTTGTAAATATGATGAGTCTCGCGTTCTTGATTCAGCTTATTATGAATAAACATGTTTGCAATGACAATTAGAGATCAGAGTTGCTTGTGCCATGCTTGATTAGCTATGAGTTATAATGATTTACCTTGTGTGCCAACATGCTATTAAGATGGTTATGATGTGGTATGATGGGGTGGTATCCTCCTTTGAATGATTTAAGTGACTTGACTTGGCACATGTTCACGCATGTAGTTGAAACAAATCAACATAGCCTTCACGATATTTATGTTCATGGTGGATTATATCCTACTCATGCTTGCATCCAATATTTATTAATTTTAATGCATGTACATGG